>NC_056751.1:38835516-39056985 GCF_019279795.1 Protopterus annectens | reverse complement strand
AGGGGGTTTCAACAGAGATGTGAGGAATCAGAGTGCAAAGTATAAAACCAAAAAAATATATACTGATCTCTGTATATTTGCAGAACACTAAGACAACAGATGTCTAAGCAACAATTTAGCTCTATAATACAGAATAATACAGAAAAATATACTCAGCTCTATATAATTGCAGGTAGTCTTGTAAGGCTGTCTCAACGCATAGATCCACATTGAGTTAACAACACACAAGCAATAGAAAGCAGAATGATGGTGGGGGGTAGGGAAAAGTTTCAACAGAGATGTGAGGAATCAAGAGTGCAAATTTTAAAACCAAAAAAATATATACTGATCTTTGTATATTTGCAGAACACTAAGACAACAGATATCTAAGCAACAATTTAGCTCTATAATACAGAATAATACAGAAAAATATACTCAGCTCTATATATTTGCAGATAGTCTTGTCAGGCTTTATCTGAACACACAGGTACACTTTAAATGCAGACTGCTGCTATTAACAGTTCAAATTAAGGGAACCTTGAGTTAAAAACACACAAGCAATAGAAACAAAAATGAGGGGGGTGGTGGGGAAAAGTTTCAACAGAGATGTGAGGAATCAGAGTGCAAATTATAAAACGAAAAAAATATGTACTGATCTCTGTATATTTGCAGAACACTAAGACAACAGATATCTAAGCAACAATTTAGCTCTATAATACAGAATAATACAGAAGAATATACTCAGCTCTATGTATTTGCAGATAGTCTTGTAAGGATGTCTCTCAACACACTGATCCACTTTAAATGCAGACTGCTGCTATTAACAGTTCAGATTAAGGGAACCTTGAGTTAACAACACACAAGCAATAGAAACCAAATGAGGGGGGTGGGGTGGGGAAAAGTTTCAACAGAGATGTGAGGAATCAGAGTGCAAATTATAAAACCAAAAAATATATACTGGTCTCTGTATATTTGCAGAACACTAAGACAACAGATATCTAAGCAACAATTTAGCTCTATAATACAGAATAATACAAAAAAATATACTCAGCTCTATATATTTGCAGATAGTCTTGTAAGTCTGTCTCTCAACACACAGGTCCACTTTAAATGCAGACTGCTGCTATTAACAGTTCAAATTAAGGAAACCTTGAGTTAACACACAAGCAATAGAAACCAAAATGAGGGGGTGGGGGTGGGGAAAAGTTTCAACAGAGATGTGAGGAATCAGAGTGCAAATTATAAAACCAAAAAAATATATACTGATCTCTGTATATTTGTAGAACACTAAGACAACAGATATCTAAGCAACAATTTAACTCTATATTACAGAATAATACAGAAACATATACTCCGCTCTATATATTTGCAGATAGTCTTGTAAGGCTGTATCTTAACACACAACTGCTATTAACAGTTCAAATTAAGGGAACCTTGAGTTAACAACACACAAGCAATAGAAACCAAAATGGGGGTGGGGTGGGGAAAAGTTTCAACAGAGATGTGAGGAATCAGAGTGCAAATTATAAAACCAAAAAAATATATATACTGATCTCTGTATATTTGCAGAACACTAAGACAACAGATATCTAATCAACAATTTAGCTCTATAATACAGAATAATACAGAAAAATATACTCAGCTCTATATAGCTAGATATCTAAGCAACAATTTAGCTCTATAATACAGAAAAATATACGCAGCTCTATATATTTGCAGATAGTCTTGTAAGGCTGTCTCTCAACACACAGGTCCACTTCAAATGCAGACTTCTGCTATTAACAGTTCAAATTAAGGGAACCTTGAGATAAAAACACAAGCAATAGAAACCAAAATGGGGGGGGGGGGGTTCAACAGAGATGTGAGGAATCAGAGTGCAAATTATAAAACCAAAAAAATATATACTGATCTCTGTATATTTGCAGAACACTAAGACAACAGATATCTAAGCAACAATTTAGCTCTATAATACAGAAAAATATACTCAGCTCTATATATTTGCAGATAGTCTTGTAAGGCTGTCTCTCAACACACAGGTCCACTGAAAATGCAGACTGCTGCTATTAACAGTTCAAATTAAGGGAACTTTGAGTTAACAACACACAAGCAATAGAAACCAAAATGGGGGGGGGGGGGTTCAACAGAGATGTGAGGAATCAGAGTGCAAATTATAAAACCAAAAAAATATATACTGATCTCTGTATATTTGCAGAACACTAAGACAACAGATATCTAAGCAACAATTTAGCTCTATAATACAGAAAAATATACTCAGCTCTATATATTTGCAGATAGTCTTGTAAGGCTGTCTCTCAACACACAGGTCCACTGAAAATGCAGACTGCTGCTATTAACAGTTCAAATTAAGGGAACTTTGAGTTAACAACACACAAGCAATAGAAACCAAAATGAAGGGGGGGGGTTTCAACAGAGATGTGAGGAATCGGAGTGCAAATTATAAAACCAAAAAAATGTATACTGATCTCTGTATATTTGCAGAACACTAAGACAACAGATATCTAAGCAACAATTTAGCTCTATAATGCAGAATAATACAGAAAAATATACTCAGCTCTATATATTTGCAGATAGTCTCGTAAGGCTGTCTCTCAACACACAGGTCCACTTTCAATGCAGACTGCTGCTATTAACAGTTCAAATTAAGGGAACCTTCAGTTAACCCACAAGCAATTTAAATCAAAATGAGGGGGGGAGTGAGGAAAAGTTTCAACAGAGATGTGAGGAATCAGAGTGCAAAGTATAAAACCAAAAAAATATATACTGATCTCTGTATATTTGCAGAACACTAAGACAACAGATGTCTAAGCAACAATTTAGCTCTATAATACAGAATAATACAGAAAAATATACTCAGCTCTATATAATTGCAGGTAGTCTTGTAAGGCTGTCTCAACGCATAGATCCACATTGAGTTAACAACACACAAGCAATAGAAAGCAGAATGATGGTGGGGGGTAGGGAAAAGTTTCAACAGAGATGTGAGGAATCAAGAGTGCAAATTTTAAAACCAAAAAAATATATACTGATCTTTGTATATTTGTAGAACACTAAGACAACAGGTATCTAAGCAACAATTTAGCTCTATAATACAGAATAATACAGAAAAATATACTCAGCTCTATATATTTGCAGATAGTCTTGTCAGGCTTTATCTTAACACACAGGTACACTTTAAATGCAGACTTCTGCTATTAACAGTTCAAATTAAGGGAACCTTGAGTTAACAACACACAAGCAATAGAAACCAAAATGAGGGGGTGGGGTGGGGAAAAGTTTCAACAGAGATGTGAGGAATCAGAGTGCAAATTATAAAACCAAACAAATATGTACTGATCTCTGTATATTTGCAGAACACTAAGACAACAGATATCTAAGCAACAGTTTAGCTGTATAATACAGAATAGTACAGAAAAATATACTCCGCTCTATATATTTGCAGATAGTCTTGTAAGGCTGTCTCTCAAGACACAGGTCCACTTTAAATGCAGACTGCTGCTATTAACAGTTCAAATTAAGGGAACCTTGAGTTAACAACTCACAAGCAATAAAAACCAAAATGAGGGGTGGGTGGGGAAAAGTTTCAACAGAGATGTGAGGAATCAGAGTGCAAATTATAAAACCAAAAAAATATATACTGATCTCTGTATATTTGCAGAACACTACGACAACAGATATCTAAGCAACAATTTAGCTCTGTAGTACAGAATATTATAGAAAAATATACTCAGCTCTAAATATTTGCAGATAGTCTTGTAAGGCTGTCTCTCAACACACAGGTCCACTTTAAATGCAGACTGATGCTATTAACAATTCAAATTAAGTGATCCTTGAGTTAAGAACACACAAGCAATTGAAACCAAAATGAGGGGATGGGGGGGAAGATTCAACAGAGATGTGAGGAATCAGAGTGCAAATCAGGGGAAGCCAAACTTCCCCCTCTAAGAGATCTAGGACTGAGTTTGCTTATGATACCTCTGACCAGGATTCTGAGATTTCTGTTTCCTCTGATGACCAGGATTTACCCTTATCTACCTATGAGGATTCTGATGCTGAGGACTCTACTCCCTCTGCTTCCCCCCAGAGGATTTCTTTTTTGGTGAAACCTTGCATACTCTGAGGGAGCTTTTTCATTGGGAAAGTCAGGATTTCTCTGATTCTAAAAAGAGTCTTAGGGATTTCTTCCTGCCCCAACACAGGCCTTTAGCTATACCTCCTGTACTGGACATTGTTGATGATGCCTTTTCGGAATCTAGCATGGCCCCTTACTCTTTACTTCCTGCTTCCAGAAAACCTGATAGATCTCACAGGGTTCCTGACTCTCACAAGTTCCTTTTCAAAAATCCTTCTGCGGATCCTGAAATAATTTCACAGGGACCCAAGGGCATTAAAGCTACTACTGCCAAAAGTCGTACCCCTTCTGATAGGGTGCTGGATAGATGGGGTAAGAAGGTATACACTTCTGCAACTTTGGCATTAGGGCCCTGAATTGCCAGTTTCATATGTTAAAGTTTTCATATGCTAAAGTATCAGCTGCATATTGTTGGATTGCTTAAACAGAAAATAATGATGACTCCTGTTTGTGCTTAAAATAAGTATTTACAAGATTTTATGCATTTTGCTGAACAAGTTGGTAAACATACATTGCAGTGTGGTTTTGATTCACTAGAGACTTCCTGCAGGGCTGCGGTAACTTGGTCTGTACTTAGAAGGCATGCTTGGCTTAAGGAGCAATCCTTGCCAGATCATGTTAAAGCGAAATTACTGGATCCTCCCTTTAATCAGGGCCACCTGTTTGGAAACAAGGCAGAAGAAGTTCTTAAAACGATGGAGAAAAAAGCTCAATCTATGCAAACTGTTAAAGTCTTTTTAAAAGTACAACCTCCAAGATTTAATAGGCATTGGCCTTCTAAGAATTGGTGCTTTCCTGCCTCTTCCAGACCTTCTCAGTCCAAACCCAGATCCAGCAGAGCACCCAAGCTTCAGTCCCAGGGGATGCACAGGACTAAGCAGTGGGGGCCTCCACTTCCAAATTTGGGAGTAATAAAACTCCCCCCTATGGTAAACTGCCTCAGTGACTTCTTTTTAAAACTTACAAGCACTTTTCAACTGACTGCCCCTTTGGGGGGAAAGATTGCATTTCATGCAAAGAACTGGGGACTCATTACCCAGGAGAAATGGGTTTTAATTACAGTGTCCCAAGGATACAGATTTCACTTCCACACATCACCATGTCCAAGCGGTTGGCCGGATCTATCTCCAAAGCAGTGGGCAGAGGCCCAAAAGCAAGTGCTCTCTCTTAAGCATAGGGCTATTCAGTTGGTTCCAGAAGAGAAAATGGGACAAGGTTTCTACTCGAGATTTTTCCTGGTACCCAGAAAAGGCAATTCATGATGTCCTATCCTGGTCCTGCCTACTGTACCTTTTTGGTGATTCCAAAATTCAAGATGCTAACTCTTCACCAGTTGCTTCCTATGCTAAGCAAAGATGCCTGGTTGGCAACACTAAATTTAAAGGAAGCATACCTGCACATCCCAATCAGGGAATCTTGCAGAAAATACCTACGCTTCAAAGCAGGCTACACGCACTATCTGTTCTCTGCACTGCCCTTTGGCTTATCTACTGCACCTAGGGTACTCGCAAAGTGCCTAGCTTTGCAGGTAAAGAAATATTCAAATATACCAATACCTGGACGATTGTCTAATTCAAGCAGAAAACCAGAACATACTTTTGAATCATCTGGCTTTTGTACAGAGGCCCTAACTTATCTGGGGTACACCATAAACGAAAATAAATCACACCTGGTACCCTGTCAACAAATTATATTCCTGGGAGCAACTTTGAATACAGTTTCCCAGATGGCTTTCCTCATGCCAGAGAAACAAATTCACTTGACAACCTACTTTAAACAAGTGGTCACAAAAACCCTGCTATCTGCAAGGCAAATCATGCCTTGGGGTTCATGGCCTCCTGCATTCTTCTAATTCCATATATGCAAGACTGCATATGAGGAAACTACAATGGTATCTAAAAAGCCTATGGTGTCAACATTCTCAGGATCTAGAAGCAATGATTCCTATCATTCCTTGTCTACGCCTAGAGTTCCTTTGGTGGCAGAGGCCTGCAACCAAAACAAGGGACTACCGTTCACACTACCCCCTGCCGCCTAAACCCTAACAACAGATGTATCAGACTGTGCATGGGGGGGGGGGGGCACACCTGGCAGGGAAGTGCATTCAGGGCAAATGGAACCCAGTTCAAATGCACCTTCACATCAATCATAAAGAAATTTTAGCTGTACAGAATGCTCTGACAGCCTTCAAGGACCACATTCTTTCAGGACAATTAATGGTAAAGACAGACAACACCACTGTTATATGGTACATAAGCAGGGGGGTACACATTCTTACCCCCTCTGCAGACTAGCCATGGTGTTGTGGAACACAGCCATGAGCTATCAAGTACATCTACAAGCTCAGTTCCTGCCAGCAAAACTAAATATACTGGCAGATGGACTAAGCAGACCCCTCATGGGACCCACACGAGTGGAAATTGGAACCAAGGATTTTCAACATGTTGACAAGCAAATGGGGGAGCCCAGGTATAGACCTGTTTGCCTCCACCCAGAACTATCAATTGGAAAAATTTTGTGCAAGGACTCTCCACAGACAAGCTTGGAAAGTGGATGCTCTGTCCTTCAGCTGGATTATGCCTTTCCTCCTCTGCCTCTGCTCTCCAAAGTACTACTAAAGATCATACAAGACAAACCAAGGATGATTTTGATTGCACCAGCCTGGCCACGCCAACACTGATACCCCCTCCTGTGCAGTGTCACTGTTGGCCCCATGGCACCTGCCTCAGACTCCTACCCTGCTGTTTCAGCAGGATAACCAGATTCTGCACCCTCAGCTTCAAACACTAAACCTAGCAGTCTGGCTAACTTCTTAAGTTCTCATTTACCATCCCTCAGTAAACCAGTGATGGATGTCATTTTATAGGGAAGGAGGCCTAGTCTGTGCCTGGAACCATTCTCAAGGGATGAGCTCAGCAGTGCCCAATTTACCTCAGATTTTACAATACTTAACTGAGATGCTTCACAATGGCCTGTCTTTTTCCTCAGTAAAAATTCACGCCTCAGCCATTTCAGCACATTATAACACAGAACCTCCCCTCTTCTCTCTTCCGCTGTTCAAGCAGTTCCTCAGGAGAGCTCCAACTCCAGCCTGGGACCTTAACTTTGTATTGGAGAAACTCACCCTTCCTCCTTTCTAGCCAGCTGCTACTCAAGATTTAAAACTCCTTTCTTGGAAAATGGCTTCCCTTTTAGCCATCACTTCAACAAGAAGGGTATCTGAATTACAGGCCCTTATTGCAGTGGAGCATTTCATCATCTTTCATGCGGACAGGGTGTCCCTCAGGACCAATCACTCTTTCATGCCAAAGGTGGTATCCAGTCTGGCCTTTAGTCAGTGCATTCATTTAAATACCTTCTTTCCTAAACCACAGAACAAAGGGAAATGGATACTGCACTCCTTAGATGTGCACAGACAACTTAGATTTTACTTGGACAGGTCTAAACCTCAAAGGAAATCTGAACAACTGCTGTTGGCATTTTCTGCAGGGACAAAGGGGAAGGCTATTTCAAAGTGAACTATCTCCAAATGGATAGGCCGTTGCATTCACTTCTGCTGTAAGCAACATGGAAAAACTATCCCACAGGGGTTCAGATCTCATGCAACCAGGGCTGCATCTGCCTCTACAGCCTTTCTCAGTGGCATACCTACCAGGGACATCCTAGAAGCTGCTACCTGGAGTTCTGTACATACTTTCACTAAGCATTAACATTTGACAATTTTCTCTAAATCCAGAGCTGGCTTTGCCACTGCAGTTTTGCATTGCCTTATAGCTGGTCCTAATGCTATCTAAATTCCTCCTCCTATTCTTAGCTTTGGGAATCTACCCAAATGTAATGACTGCAGCAGTGAAACACGAAGAACATAGTACAGTTGTGTGCACTTACCTAAATGTTGATGTTCGAGTGTATTCACTGTTGCAGTCCTGGTTACCATCCCTCCAGCCCCCTGACTTTGTTTGGCTATACCTCTTCTCTCCTTTTCAATGCTTAAAAGCTTTTTGGTGTGTTTGCTTTTTTGTTTGAGGTATAACCTTGTATATTTATAGATTTCATTGCTTCCCATTAGGGGGCACGTGACATCTGGAGCAAGACAAACTGATGTAATGACATCGGCTGCATGTTTTATACCCCTGACGACCTGACGTCACGGAAGAAGAGAGCAACCGACGTAGGACCCAAGACTTTGTTAATCAGGCTGACTGAGGGCTACCTGCAAGCAGATAACCCAAATGTAATGACTGCAACAGTGAATACACTCGAACATCTACATTTATAGTAAGTGTACACAACTGTACTTTCTATCTGCCAAGCCTTTGTCCCCAGGACCCTACATAGTTGCCTCTCCTCCTTGTCTATTAACCTCAAAAACCAATGTCTTAAGGCCAGAAAAATTGGTCTCAAGGCTAGTAAAACACAAAGTTTAGTCTGATCTTTACTTCTGATTCCTCTGCTGTAACCCCGTCGGAGGCCAGCATGGATCAAACTTCTGACATGTCTTCAGAGGCTTTACAAACATCTGCTGCTGATGTTGAGGGGGAATCCTCAGCTGATTATTTCCAAGGGACTGGGTCTATTCCATAAATCTTACTGAGGTAGGAGATCCTTTCTCCACTTACTGAATGCTGACAAGGGTCCAACCCTTTCACGTTTTTTCATGCAGATGTCCTGCAGAAAAAGAAACAGAAAACCAAGCATATTTCCCCAAGCAGTTAAGGATCCCCAGTGTGCATAGCAGGATTTTACTCAGGAGTTAAGTCTTTAATAGCTTTATTGGCTCCTCAGGGGGTGTGTCTGCCCTCCCCTCCCTGGTCTTCCACTTATCTTAAGCAGCCTAGGGAGCAGGATTCCTTTGATTTAGGATCAGTATTCTGGGGAAGAGTCATTAGCCCACTCTTATAACTTCTCACATCCCTTCACCTTTGGACTATGGTTCAAAGGAGGAGGATTCTTTTAATCCAGATTCCCCTTTAAAGGAACTCTCTTTTGGGGACACTGTTTCCCATATGATGAAATTCTTTATGTGGGATTTCTCAGGTTTCTGATATCCAAAAGAGGTTTTATGAATTTCTCACAAACCACCTACTCTTCCTTCAGTTCTGGCTGCCCTTCAGCTTCTGTGGTCCCTGATTCTCAACATCCAGCGCCTAAAAATCTGGACATATTTTATAAGTTGCCTGATGATTGTAAATTTCTATGTAAATGCCCTTTTGCTGATCCTTATGTGGTGTCTTGTCTCCTCTGTCAAGTCCTCCAATATGTTGCCCTCTGCCAAGTTGCTTACTTCAGATAAGGATAGTAGTTCCATGGAGAGGCTAGGCAAAAGATCTATATAGCTGCCACCCAGTTTTTTAGGGCTATTAATTATCAGATTTACATAACCAGGTATATTTTAGCCCTCCATTCTCAAGTTTCTAAGTTGATTTCTGACCTATCCAATTCTGAGGGGAAGACTTCGGCCCGTTCCTTGTTGAGTTCTACCTCTCAAGTTGCCCTCCACTCTTAAGTGCAGTTATGATGCATTTGATGCTTTCGGGGGTGTTACATTTGGTTCTGTTAGAAGGTGTTACTCTGTGCTTCGTATTCAGGATTTACTTGATGACATTAAGGCCAAATTATTGAATGCTCCTTTGGATAATAAAAATCTTTTTGATACTGCTGCTACTGAGCTTTTTAAATCTCTCCAGGATAAGGACAAAGCCTTGTGGGATTTGAAATGTTTTTGTTTCTTCTATTCCCAAGTTTCAGAATAATTACTCTTCTAAATCTGCTTTTGTTTGCAGACATCTCACCCTCCACCTAAGGATATCAAGGGTTCTAGGTGTGTGCCTCCTGCTAAACCTACACAGAACCCAATTTCTTAGAAAACTGGGTTCTGTTTGACAATTTCCATCCCTTTTCCCACAGCCAGGTTCCCTTGTCCCTTCACCTTTCCCTGTTCCTTCCAAATTTAAGTTTCATAACAGGCACTTGGGCTCAACCCATGGAAATCTCTTCCTTCTTTTCTGGAAATCCCTCATCTTCCTTGAGTACAGCTTCCTGTCCTCCCAGGTTTGCTTCGTTCTCTTTTGTACCAGGGCACCATTCAGACTGTGCCCCCTACCCAGGAAGTTAAGGGTTTTTTTTCCAGAATGTGTCTGGTTCCCATGAAGGAGGGCACCTGGAGACCAATTCTGGACTTTTCTCACCTCAACACCTTTCTCAAGATCCCCTCCCTTCAGATGTTGTCTCTTCAGACTTTATTTCCCCTTCTTCTTCCTCATGCCTTTCTGGTCTCTCTGGATCTGAAGGATGCCTACTTTCATATCCCCATCATCCTCTTTTCATGAAATTTTTGCATTTCTCTGTTTCTTCTTTGCATTTTCAGTTATCTGCTTTGCCCTTTGGCCTCTCTACTGCCCCAAATGTATTCACCAAATGCCTTGCTCCTGTCATTGTTTTCTGCAGGATGAGAGGGGTTCAGATCTTTCCTTATCTGGACGATCTGCTCATACAGGCCTTATCCCCGAGGTTGTGCTTTAGGATCTCTAGTTTACTATTTTCTTTCTGCAAAGTCTGGGGTTCACCATAAACTTAAAAAATCAGTCTTGACTTCTCTTCAGGATTATGTGTTCCTTGCTTGCAGGATCCAGACGAGCCCCATGCTGGCATCTGTGCCTGCCCCCAAGGCCCTGTCTCTGATTGCCTTTTTCCAAACTATTCTTCCTCTGGATTCATTCACAGCCAGGGTCTTTCTCAAGGTCCTTGGGTTTACAGCTTCCACCATTCCCATGTTGCCTGTGGCCAGACACCACATGAGAAAGCTTCACAGGTACTGCATGTCATTGTGGCTTCAACATTGTCACTCTCTTGGACTTAGTTTTCTTCCTTCCCTGTCTCAAGCTTGAGTTTCAGTGATGGTTTCATGCACTTCCTCTCAACCCAAGGCTTCCTTTCCAGTCTCCAGTCCTGACTCAAGAACTCTTTAGGATGCTTCAGACAGGAAGTGGAGAGCATCCTTTGGCTCTCTTAAGGTTCAGGGTTTCTGGCCTCTTCATCAGCTGTTAGACCACATCACCATTAAGGAGATAAGGGCTCTGCTTCTTGCTCTCCAGTCTTTTCATATTTTCTTTCATCCTAGGCCCCTCAGAATTTTCACAGACAATACCACAGTCCTGTGGAATTTCAGTAAGCATGTGGGTACAAGGTTCTACCTTTTTGTAGGCTAGCTGTTCACATCTGGGACCTAGTTGTCAAGTATCAAGTGTCTTTTCAGGCTTTCTACATTTCCCTCAGAGCACAATGCAGTGGCAGGCTCTGAACAGTTGCACCATACAAACTCACGAATGAATGCTTCACAGAGATGTGTTCCTGGACTTTCTCAATCAGTGTGATAATCCTCAGGTAGATCTTTTTGCCTCCCTTCTGAACAGATGACTTCCTTTTTTTTTGTTCCACAATTCCAAGATCACTGGCTTGGAAATTCGATGCCCTATCTTTTCCTAGGAAGGGGATGTTTTTGTACGACTTTCCCTACCTTTCCTCTGCTTTCAAGAGTTTTGCACAAGATCAGGCAGGACTCTTCCAGAATTTTCTCAATGACTCCCTGCTGGCCCAGACGACATTGGTTCATCATTCTTTCTCACTTAGCCTGGGGCAATAACAACAAGTTACCTGTCTGAGGGGACCTTCTCACACAAGAGAAAGGGGTCTCATATCCATCCTCACTTTTCCACTATTCAACTGACACTGTAGGTAATAGGGGCTTGATATCTTTTAGCCACCTGTTTTCTGAGGATATGCTTCAGGTCCTGCAGGAAATGAGGAAGCCCACTACCAGGAAATCATATTTGTCCAAATGGAAGAGATTTCTTGCCTGCTGCCTCTCTTTTACTTCAGGGTCCTCTGTCTGCAGAGCTTCCTCAGGTCCTCTCTTTGTGTCATCTGCTCCATGCTGGGTTGGCATATTCTTCATTTAAAGCTCACCTATCAGCAATCTCTGTTTGACTGGCCTTGAATTCTCCTCTGGAGTCCAGATTTGAGATCAGACAGTTTCTTAAAGCCATCCTTCATATTAGGCCTCCTAGGAAGCCTATTCCACCTTCCTGGGACATCAGTTTTGTTCTTGAAAAATTGACTCAAGCTCCTTTTGAGCCTGCTACTTCAGCTTCATTACAACCATGTGCTTGGAAGACAGTTTTTCTTTTGGCTCGTACTTCAACCTAGAGGGCTTCTGAACTTCAGACTCTCATGGCTGTTCCTCTTTTCTTAGATGTTCTTTGTGTTTCACTGTTGCAGTCATTACATTTGGGTAATCCTGCTGGCAGGTTGCCCTCAGCCGGCCTGAATTCCAAAGTCTTGGGTCCTGTGTCGGCTGCTGTCGCCCCCTCCCTGACATCAGGTTGTCAGGGGCATAAAAGAAGTAGCCAACACCATTTTCTTCAGTCTTTCTTGCCACGCGGTGCCCGAAGCAAAAAGCAGTTCGCAAGTGCCAGTTGGCCGACTCCTGAGATTTTCGTGTTTGAGTTTCAGATTCGAAGTCTTCAACAAAGCTAAGTAACCCGTTTTTTGCTCCAGACCGATGTCAGAAAAAGTTAATAATTGTATTTCTTGTGGTAAGCAAATACCTCATAAGGATTTTCATTCTTACTGTATTCCTTGCTTAGGCCCTGATCACAACGTTACTGGTTGTCGGTTTTGTGCTAGATTTAACCAGTGCACTATTAAGCGTCGGTATGATTTTGCTTTAAACTTTTTGGACGCCAGTTAATTATCCTGAAATGTCATTGGATAGCCATCCGACTACCGGAGTTTACAAAAAACGCAAAGAAAAAGATAGAGAAAAACAACCGAGGCCCAAAACAGACAACAAAGCTTCTCCTAAGCCAGTCGCCGGTTCTCAGTGAGGTACTTTTGCAGCCCCTGATGCCCGCTACTTTAGAGTCGCAGACTGCTACCGACTCCCACATGGAGTTGGCCATGCTGATGGATACTCGTATTGGAGCCTCGGACAATAATCCCTCACATGGGTCCGGAGCCACTGAGCAGGTACCGGCTTCTGAGGGTGTATTCAGACCTAACCATCTTTACATTAAAACAACTTCAGCTTCAAAGACAAAGACTAAAGCACCTTCTAAAGCAAGGAAACAAACTCAAGAGCCACGTGGACAGGCCTCTGAGCCCAAAAAACAGATGCTGAAAATGGCCGAAGACTTGATTACCTTGATCAGGGGTTCCCATCCCCCTCCTGATAAGAGGCCTAGGCAAGACACTGACTATGAATCTTCAGATCAGGTTTCTATTTCTTCTGATTCCTCTTCTGATCAGGGATATTCTCTTCCCCCCTATGAGGATTCTGATACTGAAGAATCTATTCCTTTAGCATCTCCTCCTGAGGACTATTCCTTTGGGGAAACCTTGCATACCATGATGGAGCATTTCCACTGGGAGAGGCAAGATTTTTCAGAATCTAAAAAGAGGCTCAGGGATTTTCTTTTACTACCTCAGCACAGGCCACTAGCCATTCCACCTGTGTTAGACATTGTAGATGATGTGTTTTCGGAGTTTAGTATGACACCTGACTCCTTACCCCCAGCCCCTTTTAAGCCTGACGGATATTACAGGGTTCCTGACTCTCACAGATTTCTTTTTAAAACCCCTTCTGCTGACCCAGAATTTATTTCACAGGGCCCAAAGGGAGTTAAGGCTTCCATGGCAAAAAACCCAACCCCCCTCTGACAGAGATTCAAGGGCATTGGATAGATGGGGAAAAACGGTTTACACATCTGCAACTTTGGCTGTAAGGGCCTTAAACTGTCAATTTCATATGCTTAAGTATCAGCAACATGTCATGGGATTGCTTAAACAGAAAATGTTAAATTCTGAATGTGCAGAAAATAAGGAAATTCAGGATTTATTGTATGCAGCAGAACAAGTTGGAAAGCATACTTTGCAATGTGGTTTTGATTCTTTGGTCATCCTGCAGGGCCGCAGCTACGGGTTCTGTAATTAGGAGGCATGCTTGGTTAAAGGAACAAAATCTGCCTGATCATGTTAAAGTTAAATTACTAGATGCACCTTTACAGCATGATACTTTGTTTGGTGTTAAGGCAAAAGAGGTGTTAAAGAAAATGGATGACAAAGCTAAGTCTATGCAAACTGCCAAAGATGTTTTACAAGTACAGCCACCTAGGTTTAGTAGACACTGGCCTACAAAAAATTGGTCCTTTCCTGTGTCAGACAGACCTCAAAGGGGCAGACCCAGACGCCCTAGGGGCAGATCCCAGGCGCAAGGTTATTACAGACCCAAGCAATGGGATGCTTCTACCTCCAAAGCTGGAGAAGATGGATCACAAACATACAGAAAACTGCCTCAATGACTTCCTCCTGCTTGCACCAAGCACTTATCTTCTGGCAGCACCCTTAGGGGGAAAATTAGCACTTTTTGCTCAAAATTGGCACATCATAACCCAGGACAAGTGGGTTCTAAACATAGTGTCACAAGGCTACAAGCTCCATTTCCATACTCTGCCAAAGGCAAACGTCTGGCCAGATCTGCCAAAAAATCAATGGGCAGAGGCACAAAAACAAGTCTCATCCCTCATGGACATGGGGACCATTCAACAAGTACCAGAGCAAGAGCAGGGACAAGGATTTTACTCAAGACTGTTCTTGGTACCCAGAAAGGACAAGGCCTGGAGGCCGATACTGGACCTGTCTATTCTGAACACTTTCTTGGATATTCCAAAATTCAAAATATTGACTTTGCAACAGCTTCTGCCCATGCTGGGCAAAAATGCTTGCCTTGTGACTTTGGACCTAAAAGAGTCATACCTGCATGTTCCAGTCAGACAACCATGCAGAAGATACCACAGATTCAAGGCAGGTTCAATCCTTTACCAATTCTCTGCACTGCCCTTTGGCTCATCTACTGCGCCCATGGTCTTTGCAAAGTGCCTGGCACCAGTAATTGCATTCTGCAGACAAAGAGGAATACAAATATACCCTTACTTGGATGACTGTCTCATTCAAGCAGTGAACAAGGACATTCTTCTTCAACATCTGGCGTTCGTGAAAAGACTTCTAACATGCCTAGGGTACACAGTCAAAAAAATAAATCAAAACTAGCACCCTCACAAGAGATTACATTCCTGGGTGCAAGCTTGAATACAGCTGCCCAGATAACTTATCTCACGCCAGACAAACAAAGGCAACTGACTACTTATTTCAAAATGTTGGCAACAAAGACCCATTTATCTGCAAGAAAAATTCTGCAGGCTTTGGGCTTCATGGCATCCTGCATCCTACTAATTCCATATGCAAGACTGCATATGAGGAAACTTCATTGGTACCTAAAAAGTGTTTGGACTCAACATTGCCACAGCCTGGAAACAGTCATTACTCTCATCCCCTGCCTGCAACAGGAGTTTTGATGGTGGACAAAGGCGTGTCACCACAATAAGGGACAGCCATTCACATTCCCTCCAGCCAGGCAGACACTAACAACGGATGCATCAGATTATGCCTGGGGAGCCTACATGGCAGGAAGAGGCATTCAGGGCACATGGTCCTCAAACCAAATGCATCTGCATATCAATCAAAAAGAGATGTTAGCTGTGCAAAATGCCCTGACAGCCTTCAAGGACCTACTTCATCCAGGACAACTACTGATAAATGCAGACAACACCATGGTCATGTGGTATATAAATAAGCAAGGGGTGGCACACATTCATACCCCCCTTTGCAGACTAGCCATGACCTTGTGGGACACAGCTTTGACTTCTGCAAGCTCAATTCCTGCCAGGAAAGGAAAATACTCTGGCAGACGAACTAAGCAGAAACCTCATGGATCCCTATGAGTGGAAACTGGATCCACAAGTTTTCAGCATGATAACAAGGAAATGGGGATGCCCGGACATAAATTTATTTGCCTCCCCTCAATTACCAACTAAAAAGGTTCTGTGGAAAGTGGACTCCCTATCATTCAGCTGGAAAAACCTATCAGTATATGCCTTTCCTCCACTGCCTCTCCTCCCAAGGTGCTCCTAAAGGTCAGACAGGAGAAGCCAAAGATGATACTGATTGCCCCAGACTGGCCACGCCAGTACTGGTATCCAATACTAAGGAACTTATCTCTATACCCAGCTTGGGCCTTACCTTAAATACCATCGACTACTGTCCCAGCAAAACAATCAGATCATGCACAGCCAACTCAGGACATTAAACTTGGCAGCATGGCTGATAATGTAGTCATACAAAAAACACCTCTCAGTGAAGCTGTGATGGTTGTCTTTCTGTAAGCCAGAAGGCCTAGTACTAGAAAGACTTATGCTGGAAAATGGAAGAGATTCTGTGCCTGGAACCAGGCACAAGGAACCGATACAGCGGTTCCAAATACACCTCTGATTTTGCAATACTTAACTGAGATGCTGGACAAAGGCCTATCTTTTTCATCAATTAAAATTCATGCCTCTGCCATTTCGGCTCATTACAATACAGAGCCACCACTTTTTTCCCATCCTTTAATAAGGCAGTACCTCAGAGGAGCCAAAAATTTAAGGCCTCCAAGGAGACTACCAATACCTGCATGGGACCTCAACTTTGTCTTGGAAAAACTCACCGTACCTCCTTTTGAGCCAACAGCTACTGCTGACATGATGTTTTTATCTTGGAAAACAGCGCTGATCTTAGGAATTACATCTGCAAGATGAGTTTCAGAGCTACAGGCGGTCATGGCTGTGGAACCTTTCATCGTTTTTCATCCAGACAGGTTCTCCCTGAAGACAAAATAAACATTTATGCCTAAAATAGTGTCCAGTCTGGCGCTTAACCAAGCCATCCATCTGACTATCATTTACCCAAATCCACAGAACAAGGAGGAGAGAATTCTGCATTCTTTGGACATGCACAGACAGCTTAGATTCTACTTGGACAGAACCAAATCTTTCAGGAAGACAGAGCAATTACTAGTGGCATATGCTGCAGGATCACAAGGAAAGCCCATCTCAAAGCAGACTATTTCTAAGTGGTTAGGACACTGCATTCATTTCTGCTACTTACACCATGGCAAGCCAGTGCCTAAGAGAATTAGGCCTCATTCCACCAGAGCTGCAGCCACCTCAGCAGCCTTTCTCAGGGGAGTACCAACCAGAGACATTTTAGAGGCGGCTACGTGGAGTTCAGTGCACACCTTTACAAAGCACTTTCATCTGCCACTCTACTCTAAATCCAGGGCAGGCTATGCCACTGCAGATCTGCAGGGCCTCTTAGCCGCTCCTACTGCTGTCTAGTTCCAGCCTCCCAACCATAGCTTTGGGACTCTACCCAAATGTAATGACTGCAACAGTGAAACACGAAGAACATAGTACAGTTGTGTACACTTACCATAAATGTAGATGTTAGAGTGTATTCACTGTTGCAGTCCAGGTTACCCCCCCGCCTTCCCCCTTTTTTCTTTTGGATCTTATCTTTCCTTCTCTGACTTATACTACCTATGTGGTGTATTTACTTATAGATGAAAGTAACATTTATATTGGTGTATTTATATAAAATTTGGCTACCCTTTTTGGGGGCACCTGACTTCTGGGGCAAGAAAAACTGAAGAAAATGGCGTCAGCTACTTCTTTTATACCCTGACGACCTGACGTCAGGGAGGGGGCGACAGCAGCTGATGCAGGACCCAAAACTTTGGAATTCAGGCCGGCCGAGGGCAACCTGCCAGCAGGATTGCCCAAATGTAATGACTGCAACAGTGAATACACTCAAACATCTACATTTATGGTAAGCGTACACAACTGTGCTTTTTTTTCACAGGGACAGGGTGTATATTCATACTAATCCTCCTTATATGCCCAAGGTGGTCAATGAGTTGTCCCTTAGTCGATCTGTTCATTTGCATTCCTTTTTTCCTTCTCTACAGTTTGCCAGTGAGAAGGTTCTTTACACCGTGGACATGCATAAACAGCTCAGATATTGTTTGGATAAAACTAAATTATTTGCAAATTTTAGCAGCTATTTGTCTGTCTTCATTCCTGGTCTTTGAGTTTAGCTGTTTCTAAGCATACTGACCATCTCTTCCTGGATTTCTGAAGCCATCTCTTTTTGCTATTCCTTTCATGGCAAATGTCCTTCTTCAGTAAAGGTTCACCCTACCAGAGCTGTTGCTTCCTGTGGTCCTTTTTTCATGGGATTGGATATCAGTTCCATACTTGAGGCTGCTACTTGGTCTTCTGTCCATACCTTCACTAAGCATTATAAATTGGATGTTATTTCCCGGACTAGAGCTGGCTTTGCTAGGGCTGTCTTAAATGTTTTTTTGAGGATTTATCATTGCCATCCTCCTCCCAGGGTTCCTCTTGAGCTTTTATATGCTCCCTTGCTTTAGGAATACTGCAACAGGGATATGGAAGAATGTAGTACAGTTGTGTAAAATCTTGCCATAACCATAGATGTCCTGCTGTTCACTATTGCAGTATTTGCTTCCTCCCTCCCTCACCTGTCTGCTCTAGCCTGTTCTCCTTGCCATCCTGCAAGGGGTTCTGCTCTCTTTTCTCCTTCTGGATGCACATGTTCTTCCTGATACTTCGGGGCGCTATGCTCCTCTTGGTGCTTTTCAGTTCTGAAATGTGTGAGTCCTACACCTTGTATGGGGAGCATAAGTGTGACGTATGGCTCCTGTAGATACTAAAGGCTTTGGTATACTAACCTGATGTTGGACTATTCTTGGCAAGAGATACCTTATGTTAGGAATACTGCAATAGTGAAGAGAAGGACCTCTACTGTTATAGTAAGATAATACACAACTGTACTTTGTTTTGATACAGAGTTTTTAACAACTGATAGTGGCAGTGCTTTTATCATTATTGTAAGTGAACATTTTTTTGTTTTCAGTGATCATAGTGGTTTTGAAATGTTTCCCTCATTATTCAGTTTATTGAATTGGGACTTTGTGCCAGTTTTACACTGTATGAAGATGACTTTTTTGCCTGTACTGTGTTTCATAGTAAATTAAGAAAACGTTTAGTGTATTGTGCATTTATCGCCTTTATTTACCATCTTTTTCTAACACACAGACTGGTTTTATTTACTGGTAACATTTATATTGGTTTTACAGAAAAAAAAAGTACTTAATATTTCTACCAATCTGGCAGCTAGCTTAAATCTGCTACAGGCGTAGGCTTGCCTGTCTTGTTTTACTTTACACCCCTTCCCCCCCTCCAAGGGGGCAGTGTTGTTTTGAGATATTATGTACTGCTTATGGAAGCAAGTGACACTCCATGAATGACACCCTTAGCATGCTAGACTCTGGACATGGGTAAAGGAATTAAGACATTGAAGCACAAAACACCACTGGCTTTGGATAAGTGACTGCAGTGCTGTTTGTTGTATGGCTTCTGCTCCTGTGAGGAACTCATTCCTGGGGAAATGAAATGGCTTTTTTTTTTTTTTGCGCTTTATGCTAGTTTTTGTAAAATATACAGCTTAGTGTAATGTGTTTCATTTCTTGATAATTTTTGTAACATTAAGGACTTCATTCTAGAGCTGTTCAATTGGTTTGTGCACTGTTGTGTTATTTCTGTTAAAAGATGGTGGAGTCTGTAATATGTATGGGATACTATGATGCCCTTCTACATCACTGTTGCAGTATTCTTTACATAAGAGATCCCTTACCAAGGATAACCCAATGTCCGTCCAGTATACCAAAGCCTTTAGATTTTATAGGCACTGTACATCACATGTATGCTCCCAAAAGATGACATACGAATGCAAGCATTTAGAACTTCTTTGCTGCTGTTCAAGTGCAGTTATTGAACTTCAGTCAGAGTGCCGTTCTGCTATGGTGGTTACCAAGCTGTGTTCAGATAAGTGCCCCATTGGGATTTCTTCTCCACCTTTCTTCATTATTGTAGCGCACTTGTGTTCATGTCATCCAGGAAGAGAATGTGTCAGTGTGGGAGGCAGACTCCCCATAAAGACGGTCACGACCAGTGTCTCTTGCTTAGGCACTTCCCACCACCATATGTAGTGCCCCGTCTGTCAAGCATTTGTCCCCAAGACCCTACATAGTCGTTTATCTTCCTTATCTATTTACCTTGAGAACCAGTTCCTTAAGCTGTTGGCTCAGGGTGCTGTGGCAGAGTCTGTTCTGTCAGTCAAGAAAAGGACCAAAAAAACTAGGCCTGATCTGGTTGCTGTCCAGCATCCCTTGCATGTTTCTCTAGAAGCAGGAAAAGGCCCTGAAGACCATCTGGTGGTTGCCTCGTAATCATCTGCCATGACCCCAGTGGAGACCGTCATGGATCCGAATTCTCGCTTGCCCTCTGAGGCTTTTCCAACATCTGTTCCGATGGACTAAGGACGATTCCTCAGATCTTAGTGAGGGGAAGAGATTCTCACTACAATTATTGAATCCCACCAAGGGTCTGAACCACAGAGATACCCTGCTCAAGAAAAAGCAAAAAAAAAAACTAAACATATTACTCCTGTTGTTAAATATCCCAAACATGACTAGCAGGATTTTACTCCGGGACTATTCAGTGTTTTGATGGCCATGAAGCCTCTTCAAGGGTTGTCGGTCCCTGCTTCTCCTTGGTTTTCCACTCTTGTTAAGAGCCCTAGGGAATTGGATTTTCAGATGATGACTTGGACTCTGGGGAGGAATCCTTAGCTTACGCCTCTCAAATTCCTTCCCCTGTAAGACTATGGTTCAGAGGAAGAGGATTCTTTGAGCCCAGACTCCCTCTTGGAAAAACTATCCTTTGAGAATACCATTGCTTGTATGATGGAGTGTTTCAAGTAGAATTGCTCCCAGGTTTCTTAAATTTAAAAAAGGTATTATGAACTTTTACAGCTGGAGTCTTCTAAGCCATCAGCTGTTCCTCTTGTTTTGGTAGCCCTTTTGGATACCTTTTCTGCTATCTCTGTGGCTTCTGATTCTCAGTCCCCACCTCTTAAAAAACCTGACAGGTTCTACAAGGTGTCTTGAGGATCGCACATTTTTATATAAGTACCCTTCTGCTGATCCTTCAGTGGTTTCAGTGTCCCCTGATAAGCCTTTTAAGCTTTTGCCATCTACTTAGGTTCTTCCTTCAGATAAGGCAGTCAAGCTATGGAGAGGTTGGGTAAAAAAGTATATACTACTACCACACTTTGTATTTTAGGGCTATTAATTAGCAAACCCACATGACCAGGTATATTTTGGCATTTCTTTCTTAGGCTGCTTTGGTGGTCGTTGACCTTCCTGATTCTGATGGGAAAGCATCAACTCTTTCCCTGCTTGAGTCCGCTTCCCAGGCTGCCTGTCACTCCATAAAATGCAGCTGATCCCTCTTCCAGGGCTGCTGCTTTTGGTTCTGTGATGAGGTAGTATTCTTGGCTGTGTCTGTGGGCTTTACCTGTTGGTATTAAAGCCAAGTTTTTGGACATCCATCTGAATAACAAAAATCTTTTTGGGACAGTCCTTGCAGGATAAGGGTAAGGCCTTGCAGGAACTAACATATTTTTGTCTCCCTTATCCCCAAATTCCAGAGAAAAATTAGCCTTCTAAGTCCGCCTTTGTCCGTAGGCAGACTTGACCACCTCCCAAGGGTAAGAGAAGGCCTAGACATGTTTCCCCTGCTTAATCCACTTAAATTCCTTAATCTCAGAAGCCTTCTTTACAGGACAAGCCTGTCTCCAGTTAACATTTGGCCTCTTCCCCTCAGCCAGGTACCCTTGTCTCTCACTGTCCTTTCCAAATTGGCATCAGATCAACTTGGACTCATGGGTGCTGTCATTCGTCAAGGGTACTTCATGGTTTGGAAATCTGCCCCCCCCCCCCTTCAGGCATTCCACAACCTCCTCTGCAGTCCCTTTTGAACCAAGACACCATTCAGGCTGTTCCACCCTCCCAAGTGGGGTAAGGGTTTTACTCTATAATGTTTTGGGTTCTTTGGGAGGAGGGTACCTGGAGACCAATTCTTGATCTTTCTTTGCTCAGTGTTTCTTCTTTCCAGATGCTCTTTCTTCAGACCTTGTTTGCTCTTATTCTTCCCCAGGTCGTCTTGTTTTTTCTGGACATCTAAGATGCATACCTTCACATCCCCATTCACCCTCTGTTTAGGAAATTTTTACATTTCTCTGTTTCTTCATCTCTTTTTCAGTTCTTTGTTTTTCCCTTTGGCCTTTCTGCTGCCCCAAGGGTATTCACTAAGTGCTTTCACTCCTGTCATTTCATTTTTTCAAGCTTTGAGGATACAGATTTTCCCTTATCTGGATGATCTGTTTATTCAGCCTCCTTCTCCCAGCAGTCTGTTGCAGGATCTCAACTTTACCACTTATCTTTTGTGAAGTCTGGGATTCATTATAAATCTCAAGAAATCAGTTCTGATGCCCTCCTAGGATCATATTTTTCTTGGAGAGAACTTCGTTATTTCCATGTTGGCTTCTCTTCCTGCTTTCAAGGTTTTGTCCCTGGCCACATTTTTTCCAGTGTCTCCTTCCTCTGGCCTCTCTTACGGCCAGAGAAGTTCGGTTCCGGGTTTTATGGCCTCCATTATTCCCATGTTTCCTCTCACCAGACTCTATATGAGGAAGCTTACAGTGGTATCTCTAGTCAGTGTGACTGCAGCACCTTCTGGAGTCCCCTGAAGCTCTTCGTGTTTCACTGTTGCAGTCATCACATTTGGGTTATCTGCTTGCAGTAGCCCTCAGTCGGCCTGATTATCAAAGTCTTGGGTCCTGTGTCGGTTGCGGTCTCATCTTCCATGACGTCAGGTAGTCAGGGGTATAAAGCATGCAGCCGATGCCATTACATCAGTCTTTCTTGCCGTACGGTTCCCGAAGCAGAAGCAGTTCACAAGTGCCGGTCGTCTGACTCCTGAAATTTTCGTTTTTGAGTTTCAGATCCGAAATCTTCATCTAAGCTAAGTACCCCATTGGGGAACCCTTTTCTTGCTCTAAACCAATATCAGTAAAAGTTAACAATTGTATTTCTTGTGGAAAGCAAATACTGCATAACGATTTTCATTCGTACTGCATTCCTTGCTTAGGCCCAGAACACGACGTACCTTGCTGTCGGTTTTGTGCCTTATTCAAACCTTGTACTGTTCATCGTCTGTTCATTTACACATCAAAATATTTTGGTACTCTGTTCAATTATACAGAAATGGCTTCGGTAAGCCACCCGACTACCGACATTCCGAAAAAATGCAAAGATAAAGACAGAGACAGACTGCTTAGGTCCAAAGCTGCCGACGATGCTTCTCCTAAGCTAGTCGCCAGTTCGCCGGTACTCCGTGAGGTGCTTTCGCAGCCCCTGATACCCACTACTTCAGATTCGCAAGCCTCTACTGAGATCCGTTCAGAGTCCGGTATGCCGCGAGATGCTTCTTCGACTGTGGAACCTGCGGATGTCTCCACCTTGGATGGGTCCAGAGCTGCTGTGCAGGCACCGGCTTCTGAGGGTGTATTCAGGCCTACTGACTTGCATATTAAACTATTAAACCAATGCCATCTTCTTCAAGGCCTAAAACTCGATCCATGCCTAGAAAACCGATGCCCAGACCGCATGGTCAGGCCCCTATGCCTGAAAAACAAATGATAAGAATGGCTGAAGACCTTATTACTCTAATCAGGGGACTCTGAAATTTCTGTTTTCTCTGATGACCCGGATTTGCCCTTATGTACCTGTGAGGATTCTGATGCAGAGGACTCCATTCCCACTGCTTCCCCTCCAGAGGATTTCTCTTTTGGTGAAACCTTGCATACTGTTATGGAGCATTTTCACTGGGAAAGCCAGGATTACTCTGACTCCAAAAAAAGGCTTAGGTAATTCTTACTCCTGCCTCAACACAGACCTTTAGCTATCTCTGCTATACTGCATTTCACAGGGACCCAAGGGCATTAAGGCTACTACTGCCAAAAATCCTTCCCCCTCTGATAGAGATTCCAGAGCGCTGGATAGATTGGGTAAGAATGTATACACATCTGCAACCTTGGCCATTAGGGCCTTAAACTACCAGTTTCATATGTTAAAGTATCAGCAGCATATTATTAGATTGCTTAAACAGAAAATTATGTTGATTCCTGACTGTGCTGAAAATAAACATTTACAGGATTTAATGCATTCTGCTGAACAAGTTGGAAAACATACTTTGCAATGTGGTTTTGATTCATTAGAGGTATCTTGCAAGGCTGCTGTCACTGGGTCTGTACTTAGAAGGCATGCTTGGCTTAAGAATCAATCTTTGCCAGATCATTTTAAAGCTAAATTACTAGATGCTCCCTTAAACCAAGACTGCCTGTTTGGCAACAAAGCAGAAGTAGTACTTAAAAAGATGGAGGAAAAAGCTAAATCTATGCAAACTGTTAAAGATTTCCTTCAAGTACAGCCTCCCAAATTTAGTAGGCATTGGCCCTCTAAGAATTGGTCCTTTCCTGCCTCTTCCAGGCCTTCTCAGTCCAAACCCAAAACCAGCAGAACACCCAGACCTCAGTCCCAAGGTACTCACACGCCTAAGAAGTGAGGGGCTCCCACTTCCAAAGCAGGGAGTAGTAAGACTCTCCTCTATGGTAAAAAATTGGGAAATCATTACCCAGGACAAATGGGTTTTAAATATAGTTTCCCAAGGATACAGATTCCACTTCCACACCTTACCAACCCCAAACAGTTGGCCAGACCTACCCCTAAATCAGTGGGCAGAGACTCAAAAGTAAGTTATCTCTCTTTTAAGCATCAGCGCTATTCAACCTGTCCCAGAAGAAGACTGGGGACAAGGTTTCTATTCAAGACCTTTCCTGGTACCCAGAAAAGACCATTCCTGGTGTCCTATCCTGGACCTGTCTATCCTAAACACTTTTTTGGTAATCCCAAAATTCAAGATACTAACTCTTCATCAGCTGCTTCCCATACTAGGCAAAGATGTCTGGCTGGCAACACTGGATTTAAAGGAAGCCTACCTGCAGATCCCAATAAGGGAATCTTGCAGAAGATACCTACACTTCAAAGCAGGCTACTTGCACTATCAGTTCTCTGCACTGCCCTTTGACTTATCTACTGCACCCAGGGTATGCACAAAGTGCCTAGCTCCAGTCATTGCATTTTGCAGGCAAAGAAATATTCAGATATACCCATACCTGGACGATTGTCTAATTCAGGCAGAAAGCCAGGACATACTATTAAATCATCTGGCATTTGTAAAGAAATTGCTAACGTCTCTGGGGTACACCATAAACAAAAAGAAATCACATCTTGTACCCTACCAACAAATTGTATTCCATGGAGCAAGCTTGAATACAACTTCCCAGATGGCCTACCTCACGCCAGAGAAACAAATTCAGTTGACAGTCTTCTTCAAACTACTGGCCACCAAGACCCAGCTTTCTGCAAGGAAAATACTGCAAGCTCTGAGGTTCATGGCCTCTTGCATTCTACTAATTCCATATGCAAGACTGCATATGAGGAAACTACAGTGGTATCTAAAAAGCCTATGGTGTCAACATTCTCAGGATCTACTATCAATGATGTTATACCTTGTCTACAGATAGAGTTCCTTTGGTGGGCAGAGGCCTGCCACCAAAGCAAGGGACTGCCATTCACTCTACCCCCTGCCACCCAAACCCTAACAACAGATGCATCAGACTGTGCATGGGGGGCTCACTTGGCAGGGCAGTGCATTCAAGGCAAATGGAACCTAAATCAAATGCACTTGTATATCAGTCAAAAATAAATTTTAGCTGTACATAATGCTCTGACAGCCTTCAAGGACCACATTCTTCCAGGACAATTATTGGTATACTGTTATGTGGTACATAAACAAGCAGGGGGAACCCACTCATACCCTCTCTGCAGACTAGCCATGGCTCTGTGGAACACAGCCTTGAGCTACCAAGTGCACCTACAGTCTCAATTTCTGCCAGGAAAGCTAAATACACTGGCAGACGACCTAAGCAGAAATCTCATGGACCCACAGGAGTGGAAACTGGAACCAAAGATATTCAACATGTTGAGAAACAAATGTGGGAGCCCAGAGATAGACCTGTTTGCCTCCCCCCAGAACTACCAGTTGGACAAATTCTGCACAAGGACTCCCTACAAACAAGCTTGGAAAGTGGATGCCCTGACCTTCACCTGGAAAAACCTATCAGTTTATGCCTTTCCCCCTCTGCCTCTCCTCTCCAAGGTACTACTAAAGATCAAACAGGACAAACCAAGGACAATACTGATTGCACCAGACTGGCCACGCCAACACTGGTACCCCCTGCGCAGTGTGTCACTGCTGGCACCATGGCACCTGCCTTAGACCCTTGCCATCCCAGCAGGGGGACCAGATTCTGCACCCACAACTTCAAACCCTGGACCTGGCAGCCTGGCATAATTACCTGATCTCTCCATTACCATCCCTCAGTAAGCAAGTGATGGATGTCATCAAGGAGGCCTAGTACTTGAAAATCCTATGCTGAAAAATGGAAAAGATTCTGTTCCTGGAGCCAAACTCAGGGGATGGGCATAGCAGCGCCTAATTTACCCCATATTCTTCTATACTTAACTGAGATGCTTTCCTTTTCTTCCATCAAAATTCATGTCTCAGCCTTTTCAGCTCATTACAATACAGAAACACCCCTGTTCTCTCATCCACAGCTGAAGCAATTCCTCAGAGGGGCCAAAAACTTAAGACCACCCAGAAGAGCTCCTACTCCAGCCTGGGACCTTAACTTTGTATTGGAAAAGCTCACTCTACATCCTTTTGAGCCAGCTGCAAATGCAGAGTTGAAATTCCTTTCTTGGAAAACAGCCTTCCTTCTAGCCATTACTTCAGCAAGAAGGGTGCCTGAATTACAGGCCCTCATGGCAGTGGAGCCTTTCATCATCCTTCATGCTGACAGGGTGTCCCTTAGGACCATTCCCTCCTTCATGCACAAGGTGGTATCTAGTGTGACCCTTAATCAGTCCATTCATTTGCCAAATTTTTTTCTAATCCACAGAACAAAGGGGAACAAATACTGCACTCCTTGGAAGTGCACAGACAACTTAGATTTTACTTTGACAGGATTAAGCCTCTCAGGAAATCTGAACAGCTGCTGGTTACATTTGCTGCAGGGGCAGAGAGCTGGGGAAGGCCATTTCAAAGCAAACCATTTCTAAGTGAATAGGCCATTGCATTCATTGCTGCCATAAGCATCATGGAAAACCTAACCCACAGGGGATAAGACCACATTCACCTAGGGCTGCATCTACCTCCACAGCCTTCCTCAGATGTGTCTCTACCAGGGACATCCTAGAAGCTGCTACCTGGAGTTCTGTACATACTTTCACCAATCATTACCACTTGCCAATTTTTTCTAAATCCAGAGCTGGATTTGCCACTGCAGTCTTGCAGGGCCTTATAGCCGGTCCTAATGCTATCTAATTACCTCCTCTCATCCTTAGCTTTGGGAATCTACCCAAATGTGATGATTGCAACAGTGAAACACAAATAACATAGTACAGTTGTGTACACATACCATAAATGTAGATGTCTGAGTATATTCACTGTTGCAGTCCTGGTTACCTCCCTCCAGCCCCCTGACTTCTATTGACTATACCTCTATTCTTGTTTACTATGCTTAAAGCTTTTTGGTGTATTTGTTTATTCTTTGGAGTTGTAACCTTGTATATAATTGCTTCCCATTATGGGGGCACCTGACATCTGGGGCAAGAAAAACTGATGTAATGGTGTCGGATGCATGCTTTATACCCCTGACTACCTGACGTCATGGAAGATGAGACAGCAACCGACGCAGGATTTAAGACTTTGATAATCGGGCCGACTGAGAGCTACTGCAAGCAGATAACCCAAATGTGATGACTGCAACAGTGAATACACTTGAACATCTACATTTATGTTAAGTGTACACAACTGTGCTTTCCTTTGGTTCTTTGTCTCAAATTCGAACTTCATTGTTGGGTTCAACAACTGTCTCTCAATCCAAGACTTCCCTTTCAGGTTCACATTCTTTCTCGGAAACTGTCATGGACACCTTGGAATTGGGGTGGAGGCTTTTAGGTCCCTCTAATGGTCCATGGTCTCTTCCCTCCTCATCAGATGTCAGATTGTATCAGTGTACAAGAGATGAGAGCTCTGCTTCTGGCTCTGCAAGCTTTTCTTTCCCTTTTCCACCCCAGCCCCCTCAAAGTCTTCACAGACATTACCACCTTGATGTGGTATGTCAATAGAAGGGGGGGGGGTACGAGGTCTTATCCCCTTTGCAGATTAGCTGTTCAGGCATGGGATCTAGCTGTCAGGTATCAAGTGCCTCTTCAGATGGTTTACATTCCTTCAGAGCTCAGTGTAGTGCCAGACTCGTTGAGCAGGTTCCAGAACACAGGCTCACAAATGGATGCTTCACAGAGATATGTTCCTGGACATAGTTCATTGGTGCAATATTCCTGAGGTAGATCTTTTTGCCTTCCCACTGAAGAGACAGTTTTCTCTTACTTGGAAAGTGCATATTCTGTCTTTTCCTTGTGAGGGAATGTTTCTGTATGCCTCCCCCGCTTCTTCTCTTGCCATGAGTTCTGCACAAAGTCAGGCCGGCCACACTCAGAATCTTCCCTTTCACTCCCTTTTGGCCCAGACAACATTGGTTTCCCCTTCTCTATCACTTGCCCAGGGGCAGTAATCACAATTTACCTCCCTGATGGATCTTCTCACACAAGACAAGGGATCTCTTATCCATCCTCACCTGGCTACTCTTTAAGTGACACTGTGAGTGGTAGGATTTTGATTCCTTTTAAACACCTCTTTTCTGAGTGCATGTCTTGGGTTCTGCAGGAGGCCAGGAAACCCATTACCAGAAAGTCATACATATCCAAATGGAAAAGATTTTCTGTCTGGTGCATCTCTAACCTTTAGGGTCCCCTATTAGTGGGGGATGTTCATCGTGTTACCCTGCTGCAGTCATCACACTTGGGTTATCCTGTCGTCAGGCGGTCCCGCAGTCAGCCGGAATTCCGAAGTCTTGGTCCGGCGTCGGTTGCTGTCGCCTCTTCCCTGACATCAGTGCGTCAGTGGTATATATAATGCAACCGACGCCATTTTCTTCAGTCTTTCTTGCCGCGCAGTGCCCGGAGCAGAAGCAGTTCGCAAGTGCCGGTCGGCAGACTCCTGAGATTTTCGAATTCGAATTTCAGACCGAAGTCTTCTATAAAGCTAAGTACCCTGTTGGGGAAACTTTTCTCGCCTCAGACCGATGTCAGAAAAAGTTAACAATTGTATTTCTTGTGAGAAGCAAATACTTCATAAGGATTTTCATTCTTATTGCATACCTTGCCTAGGCCCAGACCACGACGTCACTTCTTGTCGGTTTTGTGCTAGGTTTAATAAGCGTACTATTAAAAGACGCTTTTATTTCGCACAACACTACTTCGGTAGGAAATTTAACTACACCATGCCGTTGGAGCAACCGACTACCGGCGTGCACAAAAAATTCAGGGATAAGGACAGACAGCCCAGGCCTAAGACAGATTCCAAGGCCTCGGCCGATCCGGTCTCCGGTCCTCAGGCTCCGACGCAGCCCCTGACTGATCTGGAACCCGAGACCGCTATGGAAATTTTGACGGAATGTACCAGGCCAACGCAGCCTTTTACTTCAGGCCCTTCCGACGACTTTGCTACAAAAGACTTCGGTACTACAGAAACACCATCAGTTTCTGAAGGCGTTTTCAGACCGACGACCCTCACCATTAAAACGTTTTCTAAGTCGAAGACTCCTTCTAAATCTAAAAGGACTGCACTTCAGTCTCCTGTTCAAGGCCCCATGTCTAAGAAACAGATGCTCAAAATGGCTGAAGATTTGATTTCTTTAATCAGGGGTTCCCAGCCCCCACCTGACAAAAGCCCTAGACAAGAGGAAGATTATGCATCCTCTGAGCAAATGTCCAATTCTTCAGACTCCTCTGAGGATCAAGACTACTCCTTCTCTCCTTATGAAGATTCTGATGCTGAGGACTCTATTCCCTCAGCTTCTCCTCCTGAAGACTACTCCTTTGGGGAAACTTTACACACTATGAGGGAACATTTTCACTGGGAAGGTCAGGATTACTCTGATTCAAAGAAAAGGCTCAGAGAGTTTCTTTTACTCCCCCAACACAGACCACTTGCCATCCCACCAGTTTTGGACATTGTGGATGATGTCTATTTAGAATCCAGTTTCAACCCAGACTCTCTACCTCCTGCTCCGGCTAAGCCTGACAGATACTATAGAGTGCCTGATTCCCACAAATTTCTTTACAAAAGCCCTGTAGCTGACCCAGAGACTAACTCACAGAGTCCCAAGGGGGCTAAGGCTTCTATGGCTAAAAACCCAGTACCCTCTGAGAGGGATTCCAGAGCTCTAGACAGGTGGGGGAAAAAGGTTTACACCTCAGCCACAGTAGCTATGAGGGCACTGAATTGTCAATTTCACATGCTTAAGTATCAGCAATTTCTAATCTCTCAGTTAAAGCAAAGAATAACCTCTCTCCCTCAACAATCTGAATTGAAAGACATACAGGATCTGTTGCACGCCACTGAGCAGGTGGGCAAACATACTTTACAATATGTGTTTGATTCTTTGGAGGCCTCCTCACTGGGTCTGTTATACGTAGGCATGCTTGGTTAAAGGAACAAACTCTGCCTGATCATGTTAAAGCAAAACTACTAGATGCTCCCTAATAGCAAGATGTTCTTTTTGGAGTTAAAGCAGAAGAAGTTTTAAAGAAAATGGAAAATAAGGCAAAATCTATGCAGACAGTCAAAGATTTCCTACAAGTACAACCCCCTCACTTCAGCAGAAACTGGCCAACAAAAAATTGGTCCTTTCCAGCCACTGACAGACCACAGAGGGGTAAATAGAGACGCCCAAGAGGCAGAGGACAACCCCAAGCCCAGTATAAACTTCGCCAATAGGGCTCTACAACACAGAAGGGAGGAGAAGACAGGTCTCAAACCACCAGAAGGCAAACTCAGTGACTTGCACCTTATCTGGCCAAGCAGTACTCTCTTGGCAGCCCCCTTGGGGGGAAAACTCGCACTTTTTGCAGACAACTGGCACATTGTCACAAAGGACAAATGGGTCCTAGACATAATTTTACGAGGATACAGATTCCACTTTCACACCTTGCCAATGAAAAGAAGAATGCCAAACCTGCCACAAAATCAATGGGCAGAGGCACAAAAGCAAATTACAGCTCTCATGGACATGAGAGCCATTCAACTGGTACCTACTCGATAGCAAGGCCAAAGATTTTACTCAAGACTCTTTCTAGTACCCAGAAAGGACAATGCTTGGAGACCAATTCTGGACCTTTCAATTCTAAACACTTACTTACAAGTTCCCAAATTCAAGATGCTAACACTACAGCAGCTACTTCCCATGTTGGGCAAGGAAGCATGGCTAGTAACGTTGGACCTCAAGGAGGCATACCTGCATGTCCCTATCAGACAAAGTTGCAGAAGATACCTCCGTTTCATTGCAGGTTCAACCCATTGCCAATTCTCTGCACTGCCCTTTGGCTTATCTACTGCTCCCAGAGTTTTCACAAAATGCCTGGCACCAGTAATTGCATACTGCAGACAAAGAGGAATTCAAATATATCCATACCTGGACGACTGCCTCATCCAAGCAGAAAGCAAAGACATTCTCTTACATCATCTGGCCTTTGTAAAGCATCTACTAAACTGCCTGGGGTACACAGTAAACGAAAAGGAGTCAAAACTAGTACCCTCACAAAAAATGACATTCCTGGGTGCCAGCTTGAATACAACGGCCCAGAAGGCTTATCTTATGCCAAACAAGTAACTACAACTCACTCAGTATTTCAAGACAATGGCAACAAAGACCCAATTAACTGCAAGAAAAATTATGCAGGCTTTGGGCTTCATGGCATCTTGCATACTAATAATGCCATTTGCAAAGCTGGATATGAGGGAATTACAGTGGTACCTAAAAAACCTATGGTCTCAACACAGCCACAGCTTGGACACAATGATATCTCTCATTCCCTGCCTACAACAGGAATTTCTATGGTGGTCACAGGCATGTCACCTCAACAAGGGTCAGCCTTTCACCTTGCCCCCAGCCAGGCAAACTATCACAACAGATGCTTCAGACTACGTCTGGGGGGCACATATGGCAGGACCATGCATTCAAGGCCTATGGACTGCAGATCAAAGAAATCTGCACATAAATCAAAAAGAGATGCTAGCTGTACAGAAAGCTCTAACAGCCTTCAAGGATCTATTACATCCAGGACAACTTGCAATAAAGACGGACAACACCACAGTAATGTGGTACATAAACAAACAAGGGGGGTACACATTCTTACCCTCTATGCAGGCAAGCAGTGACCTTATGGAACACAGTTCTGGCCTACCAAGTCCAGTTACAAGCTCAATTCCTGCCAGGACAGAAGAACTCATTGGCAGACGACCTCAGCAGAAACATCAAGGATCCCCACGAGTGGAAACTAGATCCCCAAATATTTGCAATGATAACTCAAAAATGTGGCCTTCCAGACATAGACCTGTTTGCCAGTCCTCAAAACTATCAACTGACAAAATTTTGTACAAGGACATTTCACCATCAGGCTTGGAAAGTGGACTCTCTCTCTTTCAGTTGGAAAAACCTGACAGTATATGCCTTCCCTCCGTTGCCTCTCCTCACAAAGGTTCTTTTGAAAGTCAAAAAGGAGAGACCATGACTGATTCTCATAGCCCCAGACTGGCCACGCCAGCACTGGTATCTGCTATTGAAAAATATGGCCCACAGCCCACCATGGATATTGCCTCAAATCCCCCATTTGCTCACACAGAGCTACAGGCACTAATGGCAGTGGAACCTTTCCTCATTTTTCATCAAGACAGAGTTTCTCTATGAACTAATCCTTCCTTTATGCTTAAGGTGGTTTCCAGTGTAGCTTTAAATCAAACCATCCACTTACCCACCTTCTTCCCCAATCCACAGAACAAAGGTAAGAGACTCCTGCATTCCTTGGACATTCACAGGCAGCTTTGTTACTATTTGGACAAAACTAAGACTTTCAGAAAATCTGGCCAGCTCTTTGTATCCTATGCTACAGCTTCTCAAGGGAAAGCTATATCGAAGCAAACCATTTCTAAATGGATAGGTCATTGCATACATTTCTGCTATACCCATCATGGGAAACCAGTTCCTGCTACCATTAGATCCCACTCTACCAGGGCAACAGCTACCTCTACAGCCTTTCTCAGGGGGGTTCCAACCATGGAAATTTTAGAAGCTGCAACTTGGAGTTCAGTACACACTTTTACCAAACACTATCACTTACCTCTTTACTCAAAGTCCAGGGTGGGCTTCGCCACTGCAATTCTGCAGGGCCTTATGGCCTCCACTAACCCTCTATGATACCTCCCCCCTTCCTTACCTCCCCCCTTCCTTAGCTTTGGGATTCAACCCAAGTGTGATGACTGCAGCAGGGTAACATGATGAACATAGTACAGTTTTGTACCTACCATAAATGTAGATGTTCGAGTGTTCACCCTGCTGCAGTCCAGGTTACCTCCCCTCCATCCCCTCTGATCTACTGGCTAAATCTCTTCTATGCCTTACTGATGTATTTGCTTATAGCTGAAGGGATTTTGTGTTTGTGCTGTGGTTACTCCTTTTGGTACTAATTTCTGACGACCTTTTTGGGGGCACCTGACATCTGGGGCAAGAAAAACTGAAGAAAATGGCGTCGGTTGCATTATATATACCCCTCGCGCACTGACATCAGGGAAGAGGCGACAGCAACCGACGCCGGACCAAGACTTTGGAATTCCAGCCGACTGCGGGACCGCCTGACGACAGGATAACCCAAGTGTGATGACTGCAGCAGGGTGAACACTCAAACATCTACATTTATGGTAGGTACAAAACTGTACTTTCCCCTGGTTCTCTGTTATTTGTGTTCATTTCCTCCATGATGGGTTGGCATATTCTTCACTCAAAGTTTACCTTTTAGCAATTTCTGCTCATCTGCCCTTGAATCCTCCCTTTAGCCTTTCGGTTTGAGGTCAGGCAATTTCTTGAAGGCATGCTTCATATCAAGCCTCTTAGAAAGCCTATCCCCACCTTCTTGGGACCTCAGTTTTGTAAGAGAAAATTTGACCCAGGCTCCTTTTGAACCTGTCAGTTTGGCTTGGAAGAGTATAGGGAAATGTTGAAGGTGTGATGGAGATGAAAGAGGTAACTGGAACATATTTTCTGGGAGTGTAATGAGTTGATGGACTTGAGCTTGAAAAAAACTGTTCTACTGTTGGCTCTTACTTTTTTGCTAAGAAAGTGTGTGGACTTAAGACAGTCATGGCTATTCCTCCATTTTTAGTTTTTCACAGAGACTGGGTGTCTATTCATACTAATTCTTCTTTTATGCCCAAGGAGGGCAATGAGTTGTCCTTTTTTTAACAAAACGTCTTTATTAAATTTTCATACATGGATGACATAGACAATACCATAACAACACAATCTCAGTTGCAAACATTATACCTTACAAACCGTGCCAACATAACTGTAGCTGCAAAAACCATACCTCTCAACCCTTTCGAATTCCTCGGTATTTACTGGTTTAGATTTCAAAATAATGGGGTGCCACAAATTTCTGAGTGGCCCCTTTAATTTGCATTTTTTTTAATTTTTTTTACAAGTTTACAGTTAAGGGTGTCCTGTGCAGGGGCATACATGATTGCATCAGCTTTGCGAGGCAGACTGCAGCTTATCGGACTGGAATACCAGCAGCAGCAGCCCAAAAACGAGCAGAGCAGAGCTGTGCACACATTACAGTTTCAGTGTTCACTTCTGAACTTTTGTAGAGTCCATTAGTCAGCCCAGCACACCCCCAACCATGTCCGCAGCCAGGAATCGGGATAGGATGAGAACATTTACTTTCTCCAGAGGCTTGACATCCCGGTAAGTGAAATAGAATTAAAAAAAAAACGCGCCTATATTACTGCAGCAAAAAGGAACGATTGTACAGTCTGCAAGCTGCTCACTTTGTTCCTTTATTGTTAATGTTCAGCTGGCTGTGACACTTTCTTGTGATGTGAAAAATTTATAAAGTAGGTAAGTACGTATGAAGTCTTGTGCACTGAGGAAGATGAAGGTCACTGAAAGAGAAGATGAGAAATAAGAGTTTTACTGAATTTGGTATAGTGCAAGGTAGGTGTGCGCAGTACAAACCTTATGACTTTGAGAGTGGGACTAAAATATAACAGGATCCCTGAAACCAGAGTTCGCAGGAGCCAGTAAAAATCACCACACAACACACAGAAAAGGTATATTAAGCTCTTTTGTTCCATTTACTTTTAGAATTTCTTCAGTTCTAAAAGTAAACAGAATAAAAAACAATATACCTTTTCTGTGTGTCGTGTAGTAATTTGTATTGCATCCCGTGAACTCTGATTTCAGTAATTTTACTTTTACAAGTTTTTGCATCAAGTCTGTGACTCTGTGCTTTGTTTTTTGGTTAAAGTAAAACAAGAGTTAGTCTGGTCTGTGGTTAGGTACATCTTCCCTTTGAGCTTGGGAAATGCTGCTCATCTTTGTGACTGAAATGTTTGGAGAAGGAGAGAATGCTGAGTGATGAAACAAGGCACCTGCTGAGCAGCCAGGGATGGGTTTGAATTACCTGTTCTTGTAACAGTTTTTTTCTATCCCTGTGAGCTGTTTGCATTTTATTTTGATGTTAGCGATGGGGCATTGGGAACTAACGTGGGAGCAGTGATCCACCCTGTTCCAGCACCTGAGGAATGTGATTCCTTGTTGTTTTGGTGAGCACAGAGTAACAGATTAAATCAGATAAGAACCAAGCAGGAATCTGTACAGAAACTGTCTACAGTTAATGTCTCTGGCCGGTACCCTGTCTAGTGAGCATATTGATTTTGGTTGAGATGTACTAGTGGACCCTTAAACTGGACGTGAAGTTTCATACATATTCAATAAATGCAGTCATGTTCTGCCATCACCTTGTTGGGGTGGGCATGCATTGACATACTTCTTTTGCTCTTGTGTTACTTGAACTACCGAGATTTTGTGTGTGTGTCTGTGTGTCTGTGTGTGTGTGTGTGTGTGTCTGTGTGTCTGTGTGTCTGTGCACGTGTGTGAGATATTATTCTGCTGAATAACCATCCTGAAAACCTTTCTTTATCAAATTCACATGTTCGGTTCTTTGCAAGTGTGACTCCTGGAGCATAGCTGTTTGCATTCTACATTTTTAATATAGCTCACTACACTTTTTTTGTCCTTACCTGTGAGACCATTAACGTTTAAAGACATTACAGAAAGAATCATATTCTTGAGGGATTAGTATTCCCCTCATTTATATATAACAGCTTTTTTGTTAAATGCCTGGTTCCAGCTTTTGTGTTACGTGCATGCACCATTGGTTAGGTTAATTTTTTATGCAATACAGTCTCCATTTAAGCCCGTCACATCTTGCAGAATTTTTTGTTTTTTTGATAACTCTCAAATAAAACGATACGCACCCCCAATACCACCCTAAAACCCGTTAACTTAACGCACAAAACTGTGTACATAATAAGAACAAATGTTCTAAACTGATAGCCACACCCACAGGCTAGAGACAGCCAAAAAGAAAGGTAATTAATGTTAAAGGCATATGATACAGCCTGTGGTTTTAGTAAGTGCTGTCTGGTTTTGTCTTATTTTTATAGCTGTCCCAGCTAAGAAAGCACTTGTATGCTTTCAGTAAACATTTTCTGTAAGCCGTTTCTCTTTATCAGATTGTCTTCTGCCAACATGCAAACCAGACACAAACTGCTAACGATACCTTGCTTACCAGAAAAAAAGCCTTATAATATTCAATATTCTTTTCCATTTCTGTGCTTTCTAGTAAACTTGTTACTGAATAAATCCTGGGGTTAACCCAGTTATTTCCCTATGCAAGCACGATAAAAAGCACACTAATTTTTCTTTTGTCATGTTTTCTTAACCAGAGCTTTCCTCTCTCCCCTTTTGTTCCCCAGATTGCAGTGCCTACATATCTTAAAACCGAATAAGGGAAAAGAGGAAAGGGAGAAAAAGAAAAAAAAAGGCACTTGCTTATATTAGTATCCCAATCACATTAAAAGAAAAAAGAGCTGAGAAAATCGTAGCTTTTTAAGAAGTCATGCAACATTTAAACATTGCCACTAAGAAAAAAATATATATTTTTTTTACTTACAGTTAACTTTCTCCCTTCTCCCCTCTCCAGAGTAGTTCTCCGAAGGTTAATGACATAACGTAAGGCGTATCCTTTAGAGTCCCCTACAAGTTTAACAGAGTCCACAAAAATCCAATATTTCCAAATCCTGTTCTGCCATGTTTCACAAGTATAATTATTGGTTTATAAATCCATTATTGGTTTGTAAATCCACATTTATCTTTCCATGTTACCGATTGTATTCTCCAAATATTAATAACATGAAGCAGGGTGTATGCTTTAAAGTCCCTTGTGAGTTTAATAAAGTGCAAGGAAGTCCAGTATTTTCAGATTTTCTTCTTCTGTCATGTTTCACAAATGTAATTATTGCTTTATCATCCTACATTTGTCGATTTCCAAGTTAACTAGCTTTAATCCTGTTCATCTCCCTCTCTCAAATCCTGTCTCTTTTTCATTTCCAACATATTCCCAGTTCTTCTAGTTGATTCTTACATTTTCTTCCTTCTCTCAGGCAATTGAAACAGTGGAAAACATTTCATGGGCTCAGTCTCTCTGTGGTCCTTATCACCAGGAGAACACGAAGCAGAACCTCCTTCGGATTCACAGCTCACACTTTATTTGGCAAACTTTTGTATTTCTTCCTTAGCATGTACTTCACTGTAAAATGATTCTTGTCCCTCCAGGGCAAAACACTTTGAAGATGGCTGGGTACAGCAGTTTGAATCTCACTCCTGCTTTTAAACATTCCCTAAATAATGGAATATATTTACTTCTCTTCTGTCTGATGTACACTGAGTAATCATTCTCCACAAACACTCACTCTACTGTCTCCTACTTTTATCACTTTGTTTTTTCTGCTACAGCTTTGTCAGAATCAACTCCTGCTGTCGATAAGACTGCCTCCGGGATTCATGAAGCTCGGCGGAAGGCCGGAGTTAGGCTTGTGGTGTGAAGATGGCGCAGTAGCGCCAAATGCATAGTAATGAAGGCGCGCTGCCAACACAGCCACGTGCACAGGAAAGGAGCGCGAGTGCATAGGGCGTGTCGAAGTGCCGCACGGAGGCGTGGAAATGGCAGCTGCCGATGTGCAACCTAAAATGCTTGCATATAACAGGTTGCAAGATAGTAACCACGTCAGTGTCCCTGGATACTGAAACGTATGCAAAGCATGCAAGAAAGTACCTGCGAACACAAAGTGACGAAGCAAACACAAATGCACGGTAGGGAATAACGGGTCTCTGTCCCGCTAACAAATGACATGGAAGACCGTGTGGCCGTAGTCCAACGCAGTGTAGATAGCCATACCAAGTGGAAGTGAAACGCATCATATGTTAGCGATCCGCCAGTAGGTACATCCAGCCCAATGGTGAGGGTCACCAGCTGACCCATAATGTGAGGGAGGGTACACAGCTGGGCTGATGTGTCCATAACAACATACACGAGAAATGTAGATATCTAGCGACCGTATGTCCGAATTATATACCACAAGGCATGTAATAGTCACATACAAAAGGTATGTCCGATCCGCCAGTAGATACGTCCAGCCCAATGGTGAGGGTCACCAGCTGACCCATAATGTGAGGGGGGGTACACAGCTGGGCTGATGTGTCCATAACAAAGAAATCTAGCGACCGTATGTCCGAATTATATCCCACAAGGCATGTAATAGCCACATACAAAAGGTATGTCCGTATTTCACATACTAAATGTGATAGGAAATAGAATAAGCATGTAAACGAAACAGAAGGAGCATACAAACAGCCACAACAATAAGGACACATGTAGGCTGAAAGGAACAGTATTATCCGTACCATCGACTAGGATTACCACCTGTCCCACTTTGTGAGCGACAGTCCCTCATTAGGCAGTTGTGTCCTGACAAAAACCTGTAACAATGGCAAATGTCCTGAGATTATAGGACAAAATTATTCCCTATACGTTATGTAATAGTTGCATTAAACAGGTTTTTCTGTATCTAAATTACATAAATGTTATAAGAAGCAGAATAAGCAACTGAACTGCTACAAGAATAAGCTTTTATATAGGCAAGAAGTCTGTTCTATCCTGTGTACTGACAGTGGGTATGTGTCAGCCTGTAAAATGTGATGTGTGTACCAAAAATGTCCCACTTAGGCCAATTGAAAAGGTGGCAACCCTACCGTCGACTGTGGGGAGGCGTTGTCCACTACAGTCGGATATGTGTACGGAATATATCCCATCCTGGACATAGGAAAAGGTGGCATCCTACCAATGAGTACAACTGGCTGCCAAAATCAGGAAGTCAGCGGTATAAGCTGAACTTGTCAGGATGTGTCACAGTCGAACAGGTAGTACCTGGGTATACCAAACATGTAATGAAAGTGAAGTATGGGCGTGTACCTATGTGAGTGAGGTATAGCATGTGGAAAGCAAACATGGCAGGGTAGTTCACACAACCATACAGGTACCAGAGACATGTAGGGTATTCAATGTGTTACTCTGGCCGTGTCATGGGCCAACAACCAAAGCAGTGATGTATGGGGTGTGAGGAATCTGTGTGTGTGGGGTGGATGGGTAATGGTACAATCCTCCAAGGCGATACTGTGTCGTATGCAGAACAGGTGAACCGGAGGTGTATGAGGGAGCAGCGGGTGAAGCTGAAAGAAACACAAACACATGTATAAACAGCTGAAATACAAGCAGACAGGCCATACTGTAGAACACAATCCCACAAACAGATGAATATTGAAATGTGCGATACAAATGTATAGATATGTCACCGGCACATACCCACAGAGTGGTCCTGATGGAACTGGCCATAACAAATACAACACACCTGGATGGAACTGGCCATAACAAATGCAACACACCTGGATGCATAATGGACTACCCAGCATCCCCTCCACATCACACAACCCGCTCCTGTACCTGAACGTCCAACTCCAGTCGTACTTGGCCTACTGGTTTGGTGCAGCCACAGCTACACATAGTGACCAATACGCATATGTAGTAGGTAGTGTCACCCTAGGTGGTTGCAGGATTGGACACGACCTCAGCACTTTTTCGTAACTCCAAAACGATGTTCGGTATTCCTCTTGTTGTGGATCGGTACAATTATTGGATATCCCTCATGGGATATGTAACCTGTGTAAACATTAGAATGGAAGAAGTCCAGTCCTGTAGATATCTGGACAGAAGTTGGAATGTGCATTAGAGGTGCACGACACAGTCCAGCCCTAAGTGGTCATGCATAACCTACTACCCAGGATCAAACACTTGCCCGTGACGCACGTGTCCCGACACGAATAAGCAGAAATATATTGCACACATTCGCATAGTGGCAAATGGTATAAGGGTGATGAAGGCACTGACGTAAACAGGATAACCCTGATCTACTGTGTGAGGGACACTTAATGTGTGTGTAGGTGTGACCGACCATACTTGTCAACCTCTGAAAGCAAGATATCTGGACAAAGCCGTGAGTAAAAGTGGGACAAATGCCCAAAAGTATGGACAATTTGTAAAGATTGCTCTTAGAAACTTAGAAAGTTGATAGAATAACAGTTTGTACATTGGCATTAATTTCCTGAAGAGTATGAAGTCTGAAACTCAACTGTCTGTCATTATGTTCTGACTTCGGTCTTTAATGACTAGCTACTGATTTGCCAGAAAACAACAGTGTATTACAGAGGTCCGTACATATTTACAGTAACAAACCTTCACATTTGTTTACTGTACTACTGCATACCTGTAGTTAATTCATGTCCAAAATAATAATCCTCGTATGAATGCATACAGGAAATAGTCAAATGTGAATGGGAACACCCCTCACCATGGATTATGTATTGTAACCACCACCACCCATATTATGTATTGCCAACATAAAAAGCTGCTGACAGGTGCCGAAAGACCTGTGTCTGTAAACACAGGTAAACCTCTATAAAATGGACAGATTCTGTCCGTGTGCTTCGTCTGACATTTGAACTCGGTCAGGGCGGACAAGCCTAAACCCAGATCACCACAAGAACACCCTGACAATCAAAGACTTGTATGTGCCAGGACTATAAGCCCTGGAGTTCTGCATATCCTTGGAGTGATTAAATATGCAGCTTGGGTCCAGAGCAATAGGGAATAGGGAATGTGTAATATGTAGTACCGCATTTTTCCCAGCAGGAGAATGGATGCCTGTGTTGTAAGTGAAGCGGTGTGGCATATGTTAATGTAGCTATGTACTATGGGTATGCATATAAATGAGTCAGAACACCAATAGTATAGTGGTTACAGCATCCGGCCAATGTGAATGCAGTCCCATGTCAACTATGACTACAGCACATATGAGTTAATGAATGCGTGTGTGCTGTAAAGACATTTAAATATGTAAAGGTGAATGTGTGTTTCGCATATGTCCGTTAACCGGATTACAGATATTGTACTGGTACCGTCACAATTAAGAAAGCCCACGTAAGCAGAAAGACTTAGTAAACATATGTAACCCACAATAAGGATATGCAAGTGCGCCTGTGCGTGTATAATCCCCTCACAGCATAGCAAATGAATGCTGTTTTCTACACGTTTATTTATATATCTGTATATGGATATATATATTTGTGTATAAATAAATATATGAAATAAAGAATGTACAGACATACATATATATATATATATATATATATACACACACACACAATTACATTAATCGATATATACATAACAAACGTATAAACATTTGTCCTTGTAGATATAACACATGTACATAAATAGGTTATGTCATAGCTATTATGGCTAGACATACAGACATGCAAGAAAGGTAAATAAACTGCTGCTTTCCAAACCATTGCCCGGAAAGTACCAGTGTGCCAAATCTGCAAGTTCTACTCTTTAAACATGGATATAGGTGTCCTTTGCAGGACTCCAAAAATTGGCCCACTACAGGCACCGTCCTATAATGATTGAAGCAAAGGAAATCACATCCACAGCTACAATATAGCTGTACATGCAACAGTAGCTTGTGCAAGGGTAATAACACATGGGTTGACAGAATGTATGACATATGTCCCGATACGCAGAGAATGGATAGTGCATAGAAGTGTCTTCATACTTTATTGCTCACATTAAATATGTCTTATGACTACTGTGGAGGGGTGTCAGGTATGGGAATCATGGGTATGCAATAATGGGCCGAGGTTCACAGGTGTTGGTTGGCACAGATTTATTAGGTCCGCCCCATGGGAGTGATTAATATTCCTATGTGGGTATAGCACACGCCTATACCTTCCAAAAAATGAAGAACCCATCTACTGGATATTGTGTAAATCATTGGGGGAAGACGTAGGGATTTATATCAGTGTCATGTAAGCGATTATAATGGACTTACATGTGTACGAATAAGATGGTAACCATACCTCTCAACCTTTCAGAATAAGACATCTGGACAAAGGCATATTTAAATAAGTACAAATAGGGACTGTTTTAAATATTCCTCTGACAAAGTTAGAACGTTGATAGAATAATGGATAATTCATTAGTATGAATGTTTTTGAGGGTTACTAATTATAAAATACTAATGTCTGTCATTATTATCTAACCTCACAGTCCTTAATGACCTGCCACTAATTTACCAGAAAGGCACAATATTATAAAAAAAGGAACAACATTATAAGTCTAAGTTCGGGACATTTACCCAAAATGTGTACAGTTGAGAGGTATGAAGGTAACCCTGTCCTAAATAAATGTACAGAACTAGTAATATCAGGTGGACAGGTGTGAAGAAAGACGTGATGACAAATTACAAAACATGTATAAGTCAAAAGCATGTACCTCGATAAATGTGAATGAATATGTATGCCCTGTGATAGTCACTGTGGAATGTTAATAGAAACAAAATAAATGTGTCCCTCAGGATGTTATGCAGTGTCCCCGATACAGTGTTCAGTCTCCCACACTCGCATGTGAGTTCTGCCACTGACAGAAAGCGCAAATACCGGCGAACACATAAGGTAGATGATAGCATAATATGTTTTGATTAGCACCTGTTGGCTTTTGTGAGGAACACAGCACTCTTGGCGGGTGTGTCCTGCAAAAGGAATGTAATGACATCTGGCCTGTGATTTCTTCTTGTGTGTAGTGGTGTAATAAAATGATATATCTTGTATCAGAAACAGATACATGTTATAGGAAACAGTATTATCGACTATACTACTACAAGACAAATCTGAAGGTATGAAAAGCGCTGAAGTAGTCAGTTTAGTATTGACCGCAGGTATGTGTTGACATGTCAAATGTCACAGCTGTATATATAGTACCTATAGGGCTGTCACCATTACAAATGATGAAAGTGGGAGCTGCTTTGTAGAAATGTCAGACGTAGAAGGTCAAATCATACCTACAGCCATGTATACTCCACAAATAGACATATTAGCACATAGCAAAGCTTAGGCCAGGAGTCATTGAGCCTTGGCCGGTGTGTACGAGTAGAGGAAGAGTAGAGCAAGGCAAGATGTCTGCCGAGCTATTCAGCAATATCCTGTAGGGGCGTGTAAGACAGCCCCTAAAACGAACGTTGCACGGACAATGTTAGGATATGCAAATTACCCCATTTGTAGGTGAAAGCTATGCAAATGATGTAAATCTGCGATACATGAAACAGTAAGCTGTCCGTGCAAGAGTAGAGTTATATGCAGAAGTGTACTCTGATGTTAACCAAGTTACGTTCTGCAAGTAGCTAAACAAAGCAATGTCAGCTGCAAATAAAGGATGAAGTCAGTTGAAGAAGCATGCCAATGGCCAAATATAAGGCCAGTGGCATATTTTTCCATTGGAAATTAATAAAACTCTATTTGTCCTCCCCCGATCTCCGGTGTGTAAGCATAGCGCAGCGGCGCGAAAACGCGCTGCGCTTTTAAAACAAGAAAAATATTTAAAATACACATAAAAATTGTAATTTTAGTTAACAGTTAGTTCGCTATGCAGGTGAATGGCAAGCTGAAGACAAGATGGCTACTGAGTACTGGTTGCTATGTGTGGAAGCGCTCTGTCAGAGATGTAACCAAGCATTAGTAGGCAATCCGATGCAATTGAGGCTGAGGATAGTGCTTTTACCAGAAAGGCTCATCCAGACTCTGCTACACTTTGCTGTGAAGGAAAGGTTAGTTTGCTGTTATTTTTTGTATTTCTGTATTGCCTTTCTATATTTTGAATACTGTAGTTTGTTTTCTTTATCTTGTGTTTTGCTTGCATTCTGTTCTAACAGCATATTAAAACTTCAAAAGAGACCACAGCTCTCTCTGTTCTGAGTCAGGCAGAAATAAGAACTGATTAATTAAGGACTCATTCATAAAACAGAAGAGGTCACTTAAGGTTAATCACCTGTTAACAGAGGGGGTGGAGCTAGGAACTAAAATTTCTATTTAAGGAGTAAACTAAAACATTTCAGAGCTTTACCAGAAAGGCTCATCCAGACTCTGCTACACTTTGCTGTGAAGGAAAGGTTAGTTTGCTGTTATTTTTGTATTTCTGTATTGCCTTTCTATATTTTGAATACTGTAGTTTGTTTTCTTTATCTTGTGTTTTGCTTGCATTCTGTTCTAACAGCATATTAAAACTTCAAAAGAGACCACAGCTCTCTCTGTTCTGAGTCAGGCAGAAATAAGAACTGATTAATTAAGGACTCATTCATAAAACAGAAGAGGTCACTTAAGGTTAATCACCTGTTAACAGAGGGGTGGAGCTAGGAACTAAAATTTCTATTTAAGGAGTAAACTAAAACATTTCAGAGCTTTACCAGAAAGGCTCATCCAGACTCTGCTACACTTTGCTGTGAAGGAAAGGTTAGTTTGCTGTTATTTTTGTATTTCTGTATTGCCTTTCTATATTTTGAATACTGTAGTTTGTTTTCTTTATCTTGTGTTTTGCTTGCATTCTGTTCTAACAGCATATTAAAACTTCAAAAGAGACCACAGCTCTCTCTGTTCTGAGTCAGGCAGAAATAAGAACTGATTAATTAAGGACTCATTCATAAGACAGAAGAGGTCACTTAATCACCTGTTAACAGAGGGGGTGGAGCTAGGAACTAAAATTTCTATTTAAGGAGTAAACTAAAACATTTCAGAGCTTTACCAGAAAGGCTCATCCAGACTCTGCTACACTTTGCTGTGAAGGAAAGGTTAGTTTGCTGTTATTTTTTGTATTTCTGTATTGCCTTTCTATATTTTGAATACTGTAGTTTGTTTTCTTTATCTTGTGTTTTGCTTGCATTCTGTTCTAACAGCATATTAAAACTTCAAAAGAGACCACAGCTCTCTCTGTTCTGAGTCAGGCAGAAATAAGAACTGATTAATTAAGGACTCATTCATAAGACAGAAGAGGTCACTTAAGGTTAATCACCTGTTAACAGAGGGGGTGGAGCTAGGAACTAAAATTTCTATTTAAGGAGTAAACTAAAACATTTCAGAGCTTTACCAGAAAGGCTCATCCAGACTCTGCTACACTTTGCTGTGAAGGAAAGGTTAGTTTGCTGTTATTTTTTGTATTTCTGTATTGCCTTTCTATATTTTGAATACTGTAGTTTGTTTTCTTTATCTTGTGTTTTGCTTGCATTCTGTTCTAACAGCATATTAAAACTTCAAAGAGACCACAGCTCTCTCTGTTCTGAGTCAGGCAGAAATAAGAACTGATTAATTAAGGACTCATTCATAAGACAGAAGAGGTCACTTAAGGTTAATCACCTGTTAACAGAGGGGGTGGAGCTAGGAACTAAAATTTCTATTTAAGGAGTAAACTAAAACATTTCAGAGCTTTACCAGAAAGGCTCATCCAGACTCTGCTACACTTTGCTGTGAAGGAAAGGTTAGTTTGCTGTTATTTTTGTATTTCTGTATTGCCTTTCTATATTTTGAATACTGTAGTTTGTTTTCTTTATCTTGTGTTTTGCTTGCATTCTGTTCTAACAGCATATTAAAACTTCAAAAGAGACCACAGCTCTCTCTGTTCTGAGTCAGGCAGAATTTTCCCTCCCTCCCACCCATTTAAGTTGTCTTGTTAAATACCACTGTCTTTCTAGTTGCCCGCCTCTTATGTTAATCTGACCATATATCTAATTTCTCTCTACTTTCACTGGCTTATGTGAGTAATCACAAAACCATCACTTTTGAAATCCCACCCCTTCAATTATTTAAATTTATTGGCCATCCTACAGTATTTCATAGCACCAAAATACAAAAGTAACCACCCTTTCAGTCCATCTTACTGTTTTAAAATAGTAACTCTCCACTAAACCTTAACTTTTTAAACAGGTAAAACTCAAGTTACCTACTTTCATATCTAACTTCTCTAGTGCACACTGCAGAGTGCATTCTTTTCAATCTTACCTTTAAGCATCCCTGTTACTAGCACTTTCTCTAATACCTAAAAAGATCATCTCTACTTGACTCCAAGTAGACTTTTCTCTATCTGTTAAACCTAGCACTTGCTCCTATAGTACTTATTACCTTGATACGGCACTCTTATAGATAGCACCCCAAAAGGCAAACCCCATTTCTCGGTCACCCACGTCCCCGGAATCTCTTTTAAAGTTTTTGTCTAGTCCTTCTAGCATGTCGAGGGATCAGTTGCTAGTGTCCTCTCCTGCTCAGCTGGTGAACCTGGGAATATTGAGGCAATGTTACAATTGCCTCATGTACCTGAACAACCCTCTCCTCCTCCCACAAAACACAAATACATGCGAGAGATGCAACTATACGGCCAAACTGGAGGCTGAGCTCTCTCAACATAGGACTGGCAAGACCAGTCAGGAGGAGAAGGTTACCACACACACTATAGACCCAGTCTCACATAGTACCATCACAACCTCAAATCATACACATAAACACACAAAGACATACTCGGCTCTGATCAAAATCTACCAAAACAGCAGAGGCCACCAAAGCAGACACCCAAACCACCACCACCTCAGAACACAACACCTGCAACACATAGACCTCACAGTCAGAGTGTCAAACAGTCACAGCCCTTAAGGCCAAACACAATGCCAGACACACTAGTCATTGGTGACTCCATAGTCAGACACACTGGCGTCCGCTCACCAGACTGAGTAAGGAGAAGGTCACAGTAAGCTGCCTGTCGGGCGCTAGAATCCGCCACATCGCAAGCACTCAGGTCTCTCAACAGCAGGTACAAATACGACTCAGTCATTGTCCACGCTGGTGTAAGCGACCTGAGACGTACCTCCTTGGACTACATGAAAAGAGACATTGAGGAGCTCTCTGATTATGTAGCCCAGGCAGGTATGACCCTGACCTTGAGCAGTATCCTACCTTCACCAAGAATGATGCCACAATACAGAGATAAGATGATCAGCTTTAACAATTGGCTTAAACTCTGGTGTCATTCAAAGGGGATCCAATGTCTGTCTGCCTGGGATGACATGCTGGACAAGCCACGCTGCTTCGAGGGCGGCTTGCACCTGTCACCCTGGGATTCGGATGTTGGCAAAGGCTCTTGCCACCCCATAGTGCCTTTTTAGGCAAGGCTCAAATTCTAAACCTACCACCCTAGAACACAAAAAGGAAAAAACTAAGGGTAATGCTGCTCAATGCCAGAAGTCTAAATCTCAAAATGCACGCACTTCAGGCCCTTCTCAGTATGGAGAACATCGATGTCTGTGCAGTGACAGAAACCTGGTTCAAGGCTCCTGAGAGCACCCCAGCACTATCAGGTTTTACCTCTTATCATGCGTTCCGGCCCCAAAATCCGGACAATACCAAGAAAGGAGGTGGGGTATCCATATTCATCAAAGACACCCACACCTCAAGACTGGTGGCAACGCGATGCATCGGAGACCATCCAGGTGCAATTAACCATAGGCAAGACTGCTCTACAAATTGTAGCATGTTACAGGCCACCCTCACAAACTCAGGAACCTCACATGGCCTTCCTGAAAACACTAGAGGGGATAAATGTATCACCAAACACCATCATACTAGGTGACTTCAATTACCCTAATATAGACTGGGAACACTACTCAAGCCCGAACACCCTAGCCCAAAAGTTCCTGGAATTCATAAACTCAAATGCCATGGAACAACTAGTCACCATCCCCACAAGAGGAGAAAACATACTTGATCTCATCATCACGAACATGGGAGCACAATGTTCAACACCGAAGTATACCCCTCACTGGTGAGATCAGATCACAAACTAATCTCGCTGGAGGTCCTCATCCCACCCCACCTGAAATAAAAAGACCACAGTAAAGAACTTCTCGAAAGCCGACTTCACACTTCTAAAGACTAGTGTGGTCTCCTTTAAGGCCCCGAGCGGCAGAAAACAGTACTCAAGCCACTGAATCACTTACAAATGCCTTCTACCAGCACCTGCAGGACTGCATGGATAAGGCAATCCCAAGCAAAACAAAGACTCTTTGTACCAAAGGCAAGCGTCCAGTCTGGTGGACCCCAGCCATAAACAAACTCTACAACAAAAGGAGGAAGCTACTACAAGATAGAGCAAAATCCTTAAAAGGTAAGACACCCTTGATCACTATAAGTAAAAACTAAGAGCTCTCATAAAATCATCCAAAGCAAATTTTGAGAGAAAAATAGCTAAAGACTCAAAAGACAATCATAAGGCCTTCTTTAGCTATGTTAGAAACCTGGGAGGAAACTCCCAGATATGCTCAGAACTAGTTCAAAATGATGTGAAGATTACTGATCCTACAGACATTGCCAACATACTGGCTGACAGGTTCAGTGCAAACTTCTCCCCTCCCCCAAAGGAGAGATATCTATACCAGCGATTGCAGCCCCCAAACATCTCCAACGCCCAAGTGAGAACTGCTCTCTCCAAAGCAAAAACACAGCATCCATGGGACCTGATGGTGTCCCCGGCTGTGTGCTCCACGAACTCAACGAGGAATTAAACCCACAGCTAGGACAGCTGTTTAATCATAGTCTTACCTCTGGATACGCACCCAGGAGTGGCGCACTGCAACTGTGGTCCCACTTCACAAAGGCGGTGCCTCCACCGACCCTGGAAATTACCGGCCCATTAGCTTGACAAGCCTTATCTGCAAAGCCATGGAGAGGATCATAATGGACCTCATAAATAAAGACATAGGGAATTTGCAGACTTTGGATCCATCCCAGTTTGGCTTTGTCAAAGGCAGATCATGCCTTCTAAACTTGGTTGACTTTTTCGAAACAGTCACCAAAGCCATTGATGAGGGAAAGGCAGTCCATACAGCCTACCTCGATCTGCTCGATCTGGCGAAGGCCTTCGATACAATACCCCACTTGGGTATCATTGAAAAACTCATCAGCTTAAATGTTAACCCATACATCACAAGATGGGTTGCAAACTGGCTGAGTGACAGAACCCACAGGGTCAGAGTTGCTGGCGCCATGTCAGACTCAAAGCCTGTCACAAGTGGTGTACCACAGGGCTCAGTCCTGGGCCCACTCTTGTTTGGCATCTACTTTTCCGAAGTACAAGCAAACACAGGAGGGTTATGGCTGACAAAGTTTGCAGATGACTGCAAACTGGGTGCCATAGTAGAAAACACATCTGACACAGATATCCTTCAGAAGGGTCTCACAGAAGCGGATAACTGGTGCCAGAGCCATGGCCTAAAGTTAAATGCCAAAAATGCATAGTCATACCCTTGGAAAAACAAGGTTACCCCTAGCTACCAAATAGGTGGCAATCCACTGAGCACAGAAGAAGTTATCAGGGACCTGGGGACCCAGGTTGATAGTAGTCTGTCATTCGACACCCATGTAGCTAAAGTAGTTAGGAAGACCTTCTACATTGCCCACCTTATCATGAAGGGATTCTCATCTAGATCAAGGGAGGTCATAGTCTCCCTATACTCATCACTCATCAGACCAATGATTGAGTACAATGCCCCATTCGGAATGTATCTGACCCGACACTTGCAGCAGCTGGAGAGGCCACAAAAGTTCCTCACCAAAAGGATAAAGGGTCTCAAACATCTGTCCTATGCTGCCCGACTGAAAGAACTCCAGCTCTATTCAGTCGCCACCGCTGCTCAGAGGTGACCTTTGCCTAACATACAAGGCCATGTCAAACCCAGATTTGATGAATATGCTTCACCTCAAAAAATCTAGATCTGTCAGAGTCACAAGGGCGGGAGACTTAAACCTCAACACGGCTATTAATAGGACGTGCTGGAGGGATAGATTCATCACCCAAAGACTCCCTATGCTGTGGAATAAAATCCCGGTATATGTGAGGCAAAGCACCTCGCTGGCCTTGTTCAAGATAAATCTTGACCAATGGATGGGAGATCGCAGATATACCCCAGGGATTACCTCAGTGTCACTGCTCAACAGAGGCACAGCAAAATAATGGGTATAATTCCCCATACTAAAGGGGTGGCGTAAGCCACAAAACTATGGGCTAGGCTTGTAAATGCCCTCGGGCAGATAGCCTAGTATGAACCTATGAACCTATGAACCTATGAATCACAATTTGTCATGCCATATGGGCCAAGCCACTACAGTGGAAGAGTAGATTAAGGGGACTGTCAGAGTAGAAGATAGGTGACATCATGAGTGTGTATGTATAAAACGCTGTAAACCTATCGGAGCAATGTGTCACATGTTTGCTGTCAGTTACTCATCAGTGGAAGAGGCGTGTTATGATTTATCCTAGGTACAGTCAGGAAACGGACGGTGTACGCCATGGATATCACTGAAGTTTCTTGCACACCTGCTGACAGTGTGTTCGTGCCTGTGCGCCCGTGTCAGCCCTTGTGCACGCGTTGAAGAACGAGTAAGCTAGTGTAAGAATGTTGAAGCCCATGTAATGGCGTGTAAGCCAGTGTACGCGTTTTTAAGCATGTATACATCTGTACTGCACACTCTGAAACACATGCTGCCAATACTACACACGTCAGTCAAATGGCACATGGATGGATAATAAATCTTCAGAATCAACAGTGCTGTAAACTATACTACATTGATGGTAATAGCTGCAATGCATCATGCCTGCTTACATACACCTAGAAGAATATCACACTTTGTGTTAACAACATTTTAACATTAATACAGTGCTATAAAGCCACCCTGTGCATCAGCACCATGTTAGTCTGTTCCTGCATCAATGTTACACATTACAGGTGGTGGCACAGGTGTCGTCATATGCACAGGATATGGTGTTTCTTTTCCAGAGCCTGTCATTGAGCCATCCAATCAACATGTAAGTATGCGTGTGTGTGTGAGGGACAACAGTGTTTGCATGGCCCAATGTTGATGCAATGTGTGTGTGTATGTGTTAACCCTAGCTGTTTGTTTCATGTGTGTGTGTCTGCATGTACACAGTTTCAGCATGTGTCAGCCATATACAGGAGGTTGTGGGACAGTCACAGAACATACCTGCCAGGCTGTACAGATCGCCATTACTGGCCATGGACACCCCTCCATGCATTCAACAATATTCCATTCCTGCACCTTTCAATGTATACACATACATTCTTGGGATCTATATCACAACCTGTAGATAAACGGGAGTCAGTAATGTTAACCTGATTTGCATAGTAGTGTTAGTTAATACATAGTTATGTGAGCCATACTCATCCTCCAAAGTAATAACCACTGCTTACTGTTGCTGAGATGTGCACACGACCGTTTAAAGGTGCTGTACTATCATTGTTGTCAATGCCCTTTGTAATACCCAGCAACAAAATAACTGGTCACTACACAACTATAACCTAGGATCACTACAGCACACAGTATGTGCACTATCACAGAGCCATAGCAGATTTACATACATCAAAGGTGTTCACGTACAGATAATGCAGCACATTCAATAGTGCTAATATCCACATACATATCAATATCTAGCTACATTACATATATATAAATAGATATACACACACACACTTGGCAGGGTTGGGATCAGAACATAGACCAAACTACCTTATCACACTACAGCATTACATGTACAGAACATGCTACGGTGATTACTAGATCACAGCATTCACACAGGCATACGTCTAGCTTGCTGGCATCAGCATCAAAGGCAAAGACGCCGTACGGATTCTACGGAGAGTGAATAGTGTAAAAGCAATGTAACTCACACACACACACTCACACACACACACACACACACACACACACACACACGTGGCAGGAGTGGGATTAGAACACAGACCTAACTACCTTATCACACTACCGCATTACGCATTTACAGAACTGCTACTGAGATACTGAACACAGCGCTGCCAGAGGCATACTTCTAGGTGGGTGACATCATCTGCAAAGGCAAAGATGCCGATAAGGAATGTATGTGGTGTGAGGCGTCTAAAAACATTACTGTGTCCCCAGGCAGCTGGAAACGTACACACACACACACACACACACACACACACACACACACACACACACAGGCACACACTCGGCAGGGTTGGGAGTCGAACATGCACCTAACTACCTTATCACACTACAGCAATATGCATTTACAGAACGCGCTACCAAGATTACTAAACACAGCACTGCCAGAGGCATACTTCTAGGTGGGTGACATCATCTGCAAAGGCAAAGACGCCGATAAGGAATGTATGTGGTGTGAGGCGTCTAAAAACATTACTGTGTCCCCAGGCAGCTGGAAACACACACACACACACACACAGAGGCACACACTTGGCAGGGCTGGGAGTTGAACATACACCTAACTACCTTATCACACTACAGCATTACACATTTACAGAACGCGCTACCAAGATTACTGAACACAGCACTCCCAGAGGCATACTTCTAGGTGGGTGACATCATCCGCAAAGGCAAAGACGTCGATAGGGAATGTATGTGGTGTGAGGCATCTAAAAGCATTACTGTGTCCCCAGGCAGCTGGAAACACACACAAACACACACACACACACACACACACACACACACACTGAGGCACACACTTGGCAGGGCTGGGAGTCGAACATACACCTACCTTATCACACTACAGCATTACGCATTTACAGAACGTGCTACCGAGATTACTGAACACAGCACTCCCAGAGGCATACTTGTAGGTGGGTGGCATCATCCACAAAGGCAAAGACGCTGATAGGGAATGTATAGAGAGTGAGCAGTCTGAAAGCATATTACTGTCCCAAGGTAGACGTAGACAAACACACGGCAGTGGTGTGATTGGGGCAACTAAATATCTAGGGAGCACTACAACAACACTACATAGATACGGGACGCGCCACAGATAGTACACCCTGCAAGACAGTCAGCCAGTGTGTTCAATGTAGGCATCCACCGTGACGTTGAAAATGGACATCTGTTGCCTGGATGTCCACCATCGCTATACAGGATGTCAATGGCCATGCCCATACACAGAGGCACATCACCGACCATGCCCACACGCTTAGTCTCACACGTCCGTTTGGTATGTACTGTGTGTCCATCTACACAACAGTGTACTGGGCATGCTCACACACTTAGCAGTTGCAAAGGGCCGTCTTGCATGCACACGGATTCTAAACACGGAAGGGCGCAGTTTGGAATGTACTGTGTGTCCATCTACACAACGGCATACTGGGCATGCTCACACACTTAGCAGTTGCAAAGGGCCATCTTGCATGCACACGGATACTAAACACGGAAGGGCGCAGTATGGTATTACTGTCCCCACGTACTTGAAGGCCACTCACATGTATTGACCAGTACACACTCAGGAGCCATCACAGATGTCTCAGGTGCAGATCACAGAGGTACACACCGCAGTCTACAATGTAGCCCTCAGACATCACCATGTCGTTGGACCAGCAATACATCAACACAACACCGTGTGACTCATGACCAGTGGACTGTACATAGGTGTACAGCAACTGTGCAGACTACACATGTGCTGACAGGTTTCCATCATGTGTTATGCACTGCAATGATACCACTGTACATAACCAGGTCGGCTCTACACATAACAGGGGCCCTGGGTCTTACACAGCTGTGACAGATGACTGTCGCTGTACACCAACGAACACACATGCTTGGATATGTCATACATGTAATTGCAGTGGATATGTGCATGGACCACACACACAACACATATGTACATAGCATAGCTTTTGCTGTCCTCCGTGCAGACAAGTGGCTACAGCAATCATACGCACACAAATGGAAGGTGGGTCCATGGCTGTTGAATGCCAGCAGTACATGAGGTAGCAATGTTGACCGAGGACACATTCCCTCTGTACTAGTTACCCATGACACCCATCATATCATACAACAGTCCATGTGTTATATATGTCAACACACATGTCCACCGATTGCAATGCATACAAACATGGCTACATGACAGGCATGTAAGACCAACACACATGTAGAAACTCTAGTGTGCATGCAGCTGCCATGCATGTGCAGTAGCTGATGTAAGTAGCTCATCTGTGCCTAACTACAACATGCAGTTGTAATGCAGCCCCATCATTGACACCTGTATATGGTGACATACTGACAGTACGGTAGGATGTACAGCAGGTATGGATGGATGTGTGTACGTCAAGTGGTGATCCACCTATGTAGATGGATGTTCACCGGGTATGGCTCACAGGTGTGTCACACACCATCATACCGTTACATGTGCAAACAGTATGCTATGTTACTGTTACCTGACGGTGAAGACATAAAACCTACACAGCGGTCAGGTGTTACTGACTGTACGTCACTCGACACCTGTAACACTTACATCCTCCCGTGTGCATATAGCAGCACAATTGCTGGACATAGCGTTGGTACACATAATGCAGCCAATACTGCTGCATGTCTGTCAAACGTATCATCATATAGCAGGTGTATCATTCACAGTACTGCCATGTGTGTTTGCATGTGTGACCATATATGCCACATATGGTGGGGAATACATCCCAATTGTGACACACCCCTGTACACTGTTGTAGACGTCTGTACATACTGCAGTGTGGAAAGCATGATGTAGGCAGGTGTGATGTGTGTATCACACACATCAGCTATCCATATGTGTATGACAGTTGTGGTCTCCACAGTGTGTGTGTGTATGTATGTATGTATGGCTGTCTGGTGCATGGAGTGAGGGTGTATGCTACCATACAGTAGTACACACAGGATCCCAACCCCTCATATTGATGCAGTCTACTACCCTGTTGATGCCATCAGTCTCAGCCGTACTGGCTACCTGTACATGTCCCTTCTCTGTGTCGCATCGTGTGGGTGCACAGTACTGTGAGGGTGATGACCACATAGGCAGGTGTCCTCACCTCAACACTGTGGGGTGTGCGTTAGTGTTGTCGACCCCGTGAGTGTGGGCATGTTCCTGTACTGTGACAGGGTATTACTGCTACACAGTGAGGCCTCATGCTATCAAGTGGCCTCTAACATTATCATTGTCCAGACCGCTGTGTACAACCCCTGCACCATGTCAACATACCTGTGATGTGACCTGGTATGGATGTCACGTCTCTAGCCACTGTAGCCTATTAAACTGCACACAGGCTGCTGGATCAGTATATGTGTGGACATCTGTGGTATGTTAGAAATTCCAGCTGTCCGGTTGAGGCTATGTATAGCATGCTGAGATTGCCATACGTGCCTGTGAGTACTCCACAGTTACACATGGGAGACTGCAGACACTGCTACCTGTAGGCACATGCAAGTAGACCATAAGGAGGGAACCAGGGCATCATTACCAACATGCTGTTACTGTTATTACCGAGACACATACTGTGAACATATAACAATGCATGCTACACCTCTACTATATGGTTGTGCACATATAACAATGCATGCTACACCTGTACTACATGGTATGTCTGGTGCGTGTCAACAGTACACAACTAATGTAATATACACTTCACTCTCTAGTCATACACAACTAATGTAATATACACATCTCACTATTCTGTTCACCCTGTGCATCAGACCATTTGAGCATGTCCCTGCACCGATGGTGTGGATGACAGGGATGCGGCACAGGCTTTATCATATGCACAGGGTGATAATGTGTGCCAGGGGCATAGACTGCACCAATGGGTGACATCATGTGTGTGGGTAAGGGCCGGTGATATGATTGCACATGTCTGTTCAGTATGCATGTAGGTGTTGTGGTGCCCTACAGATGTGTTTGCTGTGTGCGTGTATGTGTGCACACAGTTCTGCTTTTTGTGAGGCCTACACAGGGGTATTATTGACAGCTCCAGATTGTACAGACCAGGTTGTACAGCTCACTGTGTCCGGCCACGTGACCTGTGCCTGCCAGGGGTTGCACGGGCACTACCAGGCGGAGGTACAGATTGGCTACTGTGCGACGACACGTCCACTGGAACCGTGTCTCCGCTGGGAACATCAAGGGCCACGTCCATATGGCCTGCTGTATCCTGGTGTGGACAGCGCAGCACCAGCTGCACTGCTACTGCTACCGGCAGTATGGGAGCGGGCATGTGAGGTGGCACGCTCACGTCGACCTTCACTAGGTGGTGTAGCTGGCCTACGTCCACGTGGCCTATGCCTCACTCCTACCAGATGTTCCAGCACAGACCCCTCACGGTCGCAGATTGCCATGCCACAGTCAAGGATTCCAACCATGTCACCCAATCGCCTGTCCAGAACATCAGCAATCTGCTGTTGAGCATTTGCCAATGCCTGGATGTTGTCATTTAGAGTACGGATAGCAGCCCTCTGCAGCCTCTGCCCTTCTCTGTTCTGCCATTCAGCACGTGCCTGTGCCGCCATTACAGTCTGGAACATGCGTCTGGTGATACCAGCTGCTGCACTCTGTTCTGCAGGTGCATGTCTGCCAGAGGTCCTCCTATGAGCAGCACCGGCCATATGCCTGTGTGGCACATCTGCAGACATTACACTGACACCATGGTGTGGAGACGCACCTTCTGTAGCCACCACACGTTCCTGTTCCACTCTAATAGACGCTGACTGTCCTTCCTCTATGGCCACTGGTGATGCGGTATGTGTTAGCAGCAGAACTGTGTATGGGGAAGAGGGGGACATAGCTGGGATGGCAACCATTGGCACAGATTCAGCCCTTGACAACCCTGCCTGTACCTCATGCATATGTTCATCACTGCTAGTATCTGTGGGGACACTAACATCAGATGGACCACAGGAGGGTAACGCACCTACATCACCTGTGAATGCAAAGAAAGACTCTAAATTACAATAGACACACACACACACACACACACACACACACACACACACACACACACACAGACAAACACCATGCATGTGATTTGACAGATGGCATACAGCATGCCTGTGATACAGCAGACGGCATGCAGCCCAGACATTAATAGTGTTAGTAAGCATACCCCCCTGGGGTGCATAATACAGCAAGCAGGTGTCATATCAGTAGCCATGCAGTTCACACAACCATGGTAGTATGCATGCATCCCCATGATACACCATGTGGACCAGAACAGGATAACAGTACACATGGCTGACGTGACCCTGACATGTAATCTGCTGACGTGTACATTAACATGCATACATGTCTGACACAATGTTGTCCTGACATGTACAACATTGTAATGGCCATCACATTGCGGTGTTGTCTGTATGCCCTACTGATAGAATGCATGTTTAGCAAATGTGCATGGAAGGATAGTGTGAGCTGTCTACATTGCTCTACAGTGTGAAGTACAGACACTGTGCCATTGCATGGTATCATGAGGCGTCTATATTGCTATACAGTGCATAATATGTACACATTGCATAGCCATAACTGCATGCATACCCATGACATAACTGTGGATTGTGACCCACAATGCTGAGGTGTATATACACACCAAACCATGCTGTGTCATGTGACAGGTCACTGGAGGACCTACAGATGACACCCCTGCACAACAACTACAGAGTCTTAGCTGCCTGGCAACCATGTCCACACATAGCAGACTTGTCAATTCACCATGTCCAACATGACATTGCTGTACCACACACAGGAGGTGCACAGCTAACGGTGATGTCCTACAGCAGCAAGGGAAATGTACAGTATCTGTGGCTTGATGTGGTGTCAATGTCTGTGGAAGCTGTAGAGGTGACTACTGTCATGCTATGACACAGGCGTGATGTTCAACACATCTTATATGGCTGTGCACTGGCTTTTAGAATGTCCAGTGTACCACATCAACTGTATAATCGGTCATCTAAGGCTATAATTGGACCATGTGTGGACAATGTTAAACAGGGTGTATACACATCACCTCTACTGTGTGGCTACGTATCTCTGGCCATCCCCCATGGCCATGTGTGCACGTGTTGGACAAATGTGTGTGATGGCCGCCATCTATCACACGTCTGTGTTGTCCCATATGACATAAACCCATAGATGTCAGATATGTCACCATCCACAGGGCTATGCAGACAACAGGTTGTATGTGGGGTATGGGTTATGGGATAGTGTGACATTATTGCAGCCAATACACTACATGTCTGGGACATGTCAGATGGCACATCACAATGTGTGCACCCATTGCAGGGGCATATAACACAACGGTTACTCCTGTGGGCTGCCCATATCACAGCTCACTGTGTGGTACTGTTTGCGTACCACACGTGTTGTTCCAATGTATAGTACATATGCCTCTATTGTAGAACACCTCCACCGTTGTATGCACAGCTGACCACACATGTAGCGATGACAAATACCCTAGTTTATTGTCGGTGTATCATTTCGTTTGTATATATTGCACATGGGTGGCCTGTGTGAATGATGGGTGACGCGACCTGTATATCGTGAATGGAACGAACATCAAGTGTACAAGTGTTAACTGGCCACATGGCGAATAGATCTATGCTTTTACATGCCTGATACTGATGACAGTCTCACCTGCAACGGACTCATGTCTGTGCGGCACGCCAGAGGTACCTGTATAGGAGTGACACAGCATTATGAACATTATCCATGACTGTATGACAACCACAGGGTGCACTGTGCATGTTAACACATTCGCCTGTACAATAGCATATAGTATGCACATGTGTGCATACACAGGGTAGCATACTGTAGTATGCAGCATGTGTGTCCACATACCATGCATATGCTGTTACATTACATAATGTACAGTGACACATGCACGTAAATGGGATATAGTAGCCATATGTGCAGTAGTGACATACCAGGAAACTCCAGGCTCATTGGTTGGGAGACACCCACCTCCACGATGGCAGCTAGTGTTTGTGGATGCTGTTCTGAGGGTGTCCCCAGACTGGCCAGTAACTCCTCAGTGTGTGTGAGTGGGGACTGGGTTGGTGGCCCACCACCTGTTCCACCTTGTTCCCTGGCGATTGCAGTGGCACGCTGTTGTGCATGTTGTATTAGGTCCGTGCAGTGTCTGCGCACCTGCTGGTAGGTGCGGTTATGGACACCCACATCATTCACCCTCCTGCGAATATCCTGCCACAGGTCGTCCCGCTGCTGGGCATGCTGTGGCACATGGCTAAACAACACCTCATAGTTCTCATGGAGGTACGGGATGAGGACATCATCCTCCTGGCGGCTGTACGCTGGAAGGCATGTATGAGGCATTATCTGTAAGACATAATGATGGTGACAGGTCACAGTTTCAGAGATGTACAGAGATACTGCTGCACATACATTTCTATGACATCTAGTACATCTGCACAGTTATCTTTGCAAATCATCATGACACTGACACGACTGACATGTTTGTCACAGACATGTAACACCCGTTATGCATTGGATATCATCACCATATATGCGTGTCACCTCATTACAGTGTTCATACACCATGTGAATGCTGTCTTGATGTGGGCATGTCTCTTTGCCTGCACTGGTATTCTTACCTATCTGCACATGCCTGGATGTGTCCACAGTAATGCTGTTGACCTTGATGCTGTTGTATATGTCACATATCAACACAGACACAGCCTTAATGGACTTGAGCAGTGACAATGCACACATACGCATTGAAACCTGTACATGCTGTGTTTTGCCATATACATCTACACAGCACTGTACAGCTGTTCAACATCCTGCCACGGATCGCCTGTGTTGCACATGTGATAGACATGGGACAATGGCTATTCGGACGTCATTCGCAGGGATGGTTATCAACCATAGCATGTATGGGCAAGGTTTCCTAGCTGTAACCGACAGCCATTATGCCACCGCAAGGTGCATCAGTGCCACATTACTGATCCAGACAGTTGATACTACATCTACCATGCGGCCATCACACCATGTATGACTGGGATGACATGCAGCTTTGATGGACAGGGTTGCATGGTATGGCTGGAGTATGTCACATGTATGGCACATGGATCTGTCCAGCATGTGGCGATCCTAGTATTAGGACGGTGGCTGTCCATGACGTATGTCTTTCAGATCAGGATATGGACATGTAGCATGTCCATCATCATGGTGTAGCAAATGTCTTTATGCAAGGTAGGCAGCATGCTGCATAGTGGAGGCGAGGATTGTGAAGGCTGGTATCGCCCATCCACGCATGGGCATTACCCCTTAAACGTGATATGTGATCCAAATATTGGTCACCCCAGTGCTGTGTATGCCTGTCCAATGATCTTCGTGCTTATGGATGGCACCCTGTCATGACATGGGTACCTTGTATGACTACCTAAGGGGCCTGGAGATGTCACCAAGTCAGGGAGGTGTACTGCACAGCACCATCCCTTACACAGTGTCTGTAATGTTGACCACAGGTGGTAGTTAATGGGTACAGGGATGTTCACCTAGCGGTGACAATGCTCATATCATCCATCAGAATGTGCACATATGTCACACACCTCACCCACACAGCCCAGTCTGTATGTTGTTCACAACACTGACACAGCTATTGCTCATAAGTCATGGCCATTCACATCCTTATATACACAGATGCCTAACATTTGTCTGTGTGGTATGGGCTACAATGAGGGTGGAGTACAACACATTAACCCTGTTTTACTGTAGCTGGCACTGGTGTGATATGCACATGTCACTCTGGCACCTTTTGTAGTTGTGAGTCTGTCAACAGGCCACTGGTAGAACACACCTGTGACATACAAAGGTATTTGTAATCAAACATCCGTACTGTCTTGTACATCTGTGCTGCTAACATCTACATTGATAATGGTTCATGGACATGCAGACCATACTCAGCAGGGTTATAGTGCGGTGCCACCCATTATGACTGTCGTCACCATTTGTGGGTTGATATTATCCAACACCCTATCTGTATTGTATGTTCATGCTAAGCACTTGTTCAGAACTTGTGAGCATGTCATGCACTACTGATTAATATAGCACCCATTCCACACCATTTCCCACAGGTACACTGGCTGTCCTCAAATTTCCAGCTTGCTTACGGTACAACAGCTGTTGTACACATGTAACTCTCATATCCTGTGAGACATGGTTGTATATACAGGCATGTCCAACTGTCACATACCAGTGCTATTGCCTGTCTATATGATGGATATGTCGTACATGTGGCAATAGAGCAATTGTCTCATGTACACATTCAATGCTCACCTCCCAACATACGACAGTACAGCCTGTGGGGGATGCACTTATGCAGCCCTGCTGGGGTAATGCTGTCACCAACCCTGACTGCACCTGACAGTCATCTGGGGATGTGTAACATTCGCAACACACCCCACTCATCACATAGTCTCACATGATCTCCACCACAGGCCACACATACGAGGACAACTTGTGCAGTACCTCTCCATAATCTGTGTAGGCACCAGAGGCAGCCCCCATCACTGAACACAACATCACCAACTTATAGCCCACAGACTCGTGTGCCCATCACATACAGTCAATAGGGTGTTATAACATACACAACACACCAGTCATAGGTGACTCTGTAGGCGGTCACACTGCAGTTCCACACACCAGGCTACACAAGGCGATAGTCGCTTACATCTTGCTGTCGGGTAACTGGTTCTGCAACATAACCTATGCACCCATGCCACACCTCACCAGGTACGATGTGACTGTCATTCTCCATGTTAGTGTGACTGCCCTGAGATGCCACTTCACAGACTAAGTGTGCAGGGACATGCAATAGCTCACCAATCTTGTAGCCCTGAAGGTGTGGGCCAAGCCCTGGGGAGCATTATGCATTCATCCGGACCCGATACCACTGTACAACGACTGACTGTGTCACTTCAACAGTTGCCTATGATTTTGCTGTCATTCCACAGGCATCTGGTATCTGTCCGCTTTGACTGACCTGGTCAAACACAATGCTTTGGCACAGATGACCTGCACCTGTCAGCCCTGGGAGTACAGATCATATGTAAGGCTCTTGCTGCTTCTATACTGTCTGTCTTGCACAGTTTCCAATAACAGTCACCGGCAGAACGGGAACTGGTAAGCAAGACATGGGGGTCATGTGACACAATGCTTGCATCTTCCTCTGTGATGCACGCAGACAAGGCACACCTTATAATGCACCACTTCAATATCTCTGCAGTGACTGGGACCTGCAATGACAGATTATAGACAGACCATACCTTTCAGGCACATACCTGGACTGGCACACCCACGGCTGAGGTCTTTCCATATCCCACTATGTTGTACACACATCCTGGCTAGTTACTTAGCACAGTGCATCAGAGGTGCTCCACGTGCAACTAACTGCATCCGGAACCGCTATACACATTGTAATAAGCTACAGATTCGACAGCATACCCCACGGTTACCAGACCTCATTTGTTGGTGTACTGGACAGTAGGGTTCAGACAGCTACTACTGATGTGTGACTGACACTACCCCACACTTAACTGGGATAGCCACTCATGTACCGACACATCCTTGAGTCATAACCTCCACTCAACTGGATCAACCCATACACACCACCTCCAAGACCAACATTATCCTTGACATGAACACTACCAACATGTGACTGGTGTTCCACACCTGAGGTTATCCCCTCATTGGTGGATTCCGAACTTATGCTAATCACCCTTGTTAGCCACATCCCGGCACCACACCCTTCACGGCATACACAGTACATGAGTACTACAACACCTACTACAGACATCTTATGACAGCGGTAGTTAACGTCATGACACCCGTGCAGATGGACAATACACATACAAATGCTGACACATACCCCAGTGCACTTCATTAGCACGTACACGACTGCATGGATCATGCTATTCCACACAGAGCCATGATGGTACACACCAGATAACAGATGCCACTCTGGTGGACAAGTTCCATGAACATATTTACAACAGCAGGTGGAGGCTGTTGCACAGTGGTGTACAATCCCATGGGTGGGGTAGCTCACTAGTCAGCCTCGGTAGGGCCACGGGATCCCTCATCACATACTCCAAGACTAGCTACGTAAACATTACTGCGACACATTCCGGGGTGTGCCACAAGGCATTATGGTGGTATGTCAGTAGTCAATGGCAATACCCACATCTGCTCTCACATACAATAGTCACTCAGGAACATTACAGAACCAGGTGATGTTGGCAACATGCTGGCGGATGGATTCAATGCTAACATTACACCCTTTCACTCACTACAGGGCCACAATCCATGCAGGAAAATTGCAGTGTCCCTGCAGTCACACCTACACAGTACTAACCTGCACTCTATATGTCCTGGGACACTGGCCCCATGTCACCTTCCAAAGTCCCAGGCTGTGATGTCAACAAACTTTTGGATGACGTCTCCCCACTAGGCCACCATATTCAGTAATAGCCTTGTATCAGACATTGTGGCCCCTGAATGGCACACAGCAACAGTTATCACACTCCACACAGGTGGCACCACAATGCACGAGTGGAACTATAGTCCTACACACCTGACTAGACTGTTCTGCACAGCTATGGGGCACATCATCATGGACATCATTCACAGAGACATTGTTGGGCTCTGGTCCTTTGATGCCACCCGGGTTGGACTTGTTAGGGCCAGAGCATGGCCCCTACACCTGGTGGACTCCTTTCATACAGTTACCAGGGTAGTTGATGAAGGTACGGGGGTCCACTTATCCTACATTGTCCTCTCATTGCCTTTCAGCACTGTTCTCCATTGTGGCATTGACAACATACACATCCACCTGCACATCATACCCTATGTCTCAGGATGTTATGCAACGTGGCTCATGGACAGGACACACACAATGAGGGTAGCATACCATAGTACCTACTGCATTTCAGTTACACTTGGCATACCACAGTCCTCAGTCATAGGGCCCCTCATGTTCAGTATATGCCTCCCTGAGGTACAGGCTCGCACAGAGGGACTTTCCCTGCCTAGCTTTACAAACCCCTGCATACAAAGCGCCATGATTGATCCACCAGCTGATACTGACTCCATCCATATGGGTGTCACTGTGACAGATACCTGATATGAATATCATGGCCTCAAGCTGCACGACACAAGGTGCATGAACATCACCTTTGCATTACACCATTCACCCACTGACTATCACATAGGTGGTAGTCCTTTACATACATGTCACATTGTACGTGTTCGTAGTACACACATATGGCGCACCCACTCCTGTGGTTACCGTATTGCCACTGTGGCGTGGATATCCTTCTACATGGCCACACTTATCTGTACTGGGTGTGTAGCTGGTACATAGGCACCCATTGTACCTCTGAACTCCAGACTTCTACACACATTCAAGGGTACACCACCCTGTTTTGGGTGTGCCTTACACAACAGCTACAGCTTTACATACCACAACATTAACACGCCATGACGTTTATTGAGCTCCGACAGTTAAAGTATGCGGCTGAACTATGGACACTACGTCTGTACACATTTGCATACTACATACTCAGGGGTGACCTCTGCTGAACAGACAGGGCCCATGTCCACAACAATATTACTGGATATACTCCACATACGCAACATAAGCAAAAGCCACTGTGAGCAACATGCTCATGGATATGTGCACACACGCAATGATGAGTGGGATGTGCTTGAGGGTTACATTCCCAAACCGGGCACTCACCATGCTTTGGAACATGAGTCCTATGTCCATCACGCAGAGACACTCAGTAGCACTGTTCATGTGATACCTCACTTGGTGGTTGGAAGACACATGTATGCCAGGGATCACTGCAGTGGCTGTACTGTGCAGAGGTGCAGGTAACACATGGCTCTGCTGTTCACAGGACATTACCCTAGAGAGGTGACACTGGTGTGAACAATGTAGTTGTGCTTACACATAGACTTGCCAGACTGCATAGTACCTCACTATGAACCTGTGAAGCTATTACATGTCCTTTGTGCATGGTTACTTGGTAGCCCTTCCATTTAGATTACCTATCATGCTGTTACAATGTCCCGTGCCTACAAGCCATATGTATCATGTTATTGTACATGCCAATAGACGATACCTTTGGTATGCATGATATGCCTGTTATGCTGTGTAGAATATCTGACATATCTACCTACAATACTATACATTACACATATTTTACATATTATCCCAGAATGCAAAGCATACTTGCACAGCGAGACCACCTTAGACATGTCATTGTCGTTATATGCCCATACACATGCCTACTGTGACAGTATATCAACATATACTATCCCCTGCTATGGCACGTACATGTTGGACATACCCTACCACTGACGGCGAGTTGTATGGAATTGTTCTGTTTGAAGCCCACATGTAGCATCCCTTGTGGTGTCTGTGATGTGTACCTTGTGGCCCACTGCTGGACGCCCAGTTTCTACAAGCATTAGTATGCTCGGCAAGACACCACTACATAAATACCTTTTCCCACTTTAAGCATTGCGGACACTTTTAATTGATGCAAACCAGGCTATACATACACTAAATAATTAATACAAAACATGCTATACATAAACTTACATACCGAGTGTTCTACATACCTTGTTATAGTTCCGGACTTTCGTCTCTGTCTCTCTTACACTGTTTAAACAGGTATATGGTATGAGCATACGGTTTGAATGTCTGGCAAGTCATCCTTGCATATGCAGGTTTGTGGGCTTGCATTTCTACATATTCCATATATATGTGTGTGGGCTCCATCCCTAATTAAAGAGCTATCAGTTAGTAGACTTATGTTACGGGATTTTACATTGGGCCATTGTTAATTGGTTTCTATATAGTATGCAGGTGAGGTTGATACTTCCATACCTTCGGAATTGCAGAGATATGTAAAGGGATATGTCTAAATGACAGCTATCCCGTGTATTTCTGTCCCAGATATTTGCAGTCATTGCAGTTGTGTTGGTGACAGAACCTCTTTGCCATGGGTTGCCACCTTTTCATATGGCCATTGTTGGACACTTGCGGGACACACAGCGGTGTTTACAGGCCGACACATAGCCACGGTCAGTACACAGGATAGCACATACTTTTATCCTCAATACATATTGTTGTGGGACTTTGGCTACTTATCATATTGCATGTAACATTTACGTTTCTTACATACAGGCTTAACTATTTAATGCAACTATTACATAATATATGGGACATAATAATGTCCTACAATCTCTGACATTTGCCCTTTGTAATGTTTTATGTCAGGACACACCTGCCCAGGGCAGGGCTGTCCGTCCTAATGTGGGACATGTGATAACCGTATGCCTACGGCTAGCTATACCCACACCTACCGTAATGATCTACCTCCGAGTTGGCACTAACAGGCACACGATGCGGACACACACACACACACACACACACACACACACACACACACACACACACACACATTACAGTCACACGGAGACGCACACGGCACCCTCAACACACACATACACAGACTACGGCACTCTCAAACACAGTTGAACACAGTACCTACGTGGACCGCAACACCGGCAGCGGTAACTAAATGTCCCTTCATATCGTCTTACTATTACTCGCAGTTGTACTGTTCCAGTACTGTTTTCTTTCGGTCTTTCAGCCTCGTGGTTACGCGTGTCGGTATGTTACACATTCCATAGTTGGCGGTATTCTATTTATTTGTACCTCCAAGATGAATGTCGTTGACCTATCTATATATATTTGCAAATATCGTGGAATCCGTATATATCAACATATATCACTCTATCGCCTTTTCTATCTGTATTATATATATGTATATATGTGTATATATTTATATATATATCTCTGACGGGGAAAGTGACAGGCAAGCTACACCTTCCATTGTGTACTTGTCAGTGTATACTGTTTCCTGGACTCCGCACATTTGTGTATGTACCTGTCACATTACACACCTGCTGTAGGTTAATGTTACCAGCTGTCCCACTTTGCGAGGGACAAGTCCCTCTTTGGGCAGTTGTGTCCTGCAAAATATTTGTAAACATGGCAAATGTCCTGAGATTTTAAGACATACTTATTTCCTATAGTTTATGTAATAGTTGCATAAAACAGTTATTCTGTATCTGAACCACCTATATGTTATAGAAACAGAATAAGTAAGTAAACATTACAAGAATAAGCTTTTATCTAGGCAAAACAGTGAAGTTCTGATTTTTGTACTGGCCGGGTGTATGTGTCGGCCTGCAGACATCTGACGTATGTCCCACATTAGTCATTTGAAGAGGTGGCAACCCTACCATAGGTACATCTTGGCTAGCAATGGTGTTAGGTGATTGTATACATGATTGCGTGTTCTACTCCTGGCAGTGGTCGTTTTACCCTTCAGAGCAGGCGCTATTAGTACAGGGGGTGAATAATGCTGGTTTCACCTGTTCTGGATATCATTGACTGTGAACTGCGCGATATTCGGAGAAGCTTAGCCCTGTTTCGCGTATATCTGTATAGTCATATTTAAACGTCGCTTACTAGCCGTGGGCAACACATATTCCCGCTAACGTGTGCTAAACATGATTTGATGACCTGCATCCGACATGCATTACTCGTGCCTTCGGGATTACGTTACATCCCTTGCAGGACGTTGGACCGGGAACATGCACGACGGTCACTGCATTTTAACCATTGGACATCTGGGATTTGTGCACGTGTTATGTCGTTTTGTATGTGGAGTGCACTACGGCTGTTACTCCATACTACACTCACATGGGTAACTCATTTAATTTACATATTGATGAGTCCAGTTAGTGATATGTCCATGTGATGTTTACTGGATGTGCTCTGGCATTGGGTATGTATATCACAGTGAGCCACAAACGGTACTTTGCTACACCTTCAAATGACCGTAGGTGGAGCATGCTGGGGTGACGAATACCTGTCATGGGTACACCCCATGCCTTGATGCAACATCCATGATTACATTATGTGGAGCCCCTAATTAACGCAGCAGGGACTCCGTGCTGAGTGTGTGCAGAACAGTGCTTACACACGTGCTCCCGTGATTGCCTCTGCTCCACTAAGCGACATTTAGTTACTCGATGTTGTGGCGACAGCGGACACTGTTTGCCCCATTTGGTGTATGGCCTCTGACAATCGGCCGTGTACCTGCCGATGTACCTGGGAACCTATACACACAGCACCACCATATGCTGATAGGCGCATGTACTGTTCAGGTGTTGACATTCCGTGTTCCAATAGCTGTTGTGCGTACAGTGTTTGAGGGCTGCCTATGTAGGATTCACACAGTGGGCTGCCTATACATTACAATTTACAAGTGGTCGTGTTTGTGTGCCATCTATTTTACTGTGTGTGCAGGTGGAGAGGTGTGTCAGTCCATAGGGGCCTACACTGTCAGAATATGTGCTATACGTTCCCTCTTTGCCAAGGCGTAGGCATATTGGGCACACCTCCGTCTGCCTACTGGGGCTGGCACAGTGTGTTCGTGGTCTGAATCCCTCTGTGCCTGTGATGGCCTTGGCAATTGCGGTGGGCTATGAGGGCCTTCACCATTTTGTCCCTGCTGCAGCTGTTTCCGCAGGATCATATTATGTAGCATGGCACATACTATGACAATATGGGCACACGTGCCTGGAGAGTACTGCAAGGCTCCACCAGATGTGTCCAAGCACCGGAACTGTGATTTTAACATCCCGAACACACGTTTTATGATGATTCTGGTTTGTGCGTGTGCCTCATTATGGCGTTCTTTCATGGGTGTGTGTGCATTTCTTATGGGAGTCATCATCCATGGCTCCAGTGCGTAGCCAGCATCCCCCACAAGGTGGCCATGTGGGATGTCCCCCCTGACAAATACCTGATACAGCTGTGAGGCATGCCAGATATGGGAGTCATGGTAGCTTCCAGGGCTGCCAGCACACACATCCATGATAATGCCCTGGGCATTGCACATGACCTGGCAGTTGATGGAGTGGAATCCCTTTGCGTTTATGTAGCGCCTACCATGCTCACCGGGTAGTGACTTGATTTGTATATGCGTGCAGTCTATCGCACCCAGTACCTCCGGGTAGTGTGCCACAAGGTGGAAGTGATGCATATTGCTGGCCAACTCCTCCTGAGTTCGGGGAAAGTATATATGCTCATTGGCATGTGGTAACATGGCATCCAGGAACTGGTGTAGTACCCTGGATGCTGATGCCTGTGAGATCCCCATTATATCTCCAGTTGGCCTTTGAAAGGTACCTGTGGCTAGTATTCGCAAGCTTACACATACCTTCATGTCCACTGGGATGGTTTCCCCTCTGTTGTTTCTGGTTCTCAGGTGTGGCCGGCATAGCTCCACTATTTGCTGTAAGATGTCCCTGTCCACCCTGTAACACTCTACTGTCTCCAGATCATGTAGCCCCTTGTAGGTTACCCTTGGTCTGAACACTCTTCTCCTCCGGGGCCTGCAGTGGTTGTCGGCATTATCCTCCACAACACCATCAGTTTATAACACATGCTGATGAATCACAGCTATGGCAGCTCCCAACATGTACATTTTAAAAGTTCCCTGTGTGTTTACACCTATGGTGCAGTGTTTGGGAATACACAGGTGTGTGTAGGGTGTTTTCACACTTTATACTATTGTGCTGTGAACACCGATGATGTCATAGGTTGTGTATGTACGATCGTCGCTACAGGGTATCTTATGTGTTTTACTACCGGAACTACTATTGTGGTGCCTTTGGTGTTGAATTACATTTGGCTGCCGTGGATTACCTCTTGACCTTCCCTTTACATTTCTGCACGTTCCACCTACCATTTTCTGGCATGCATCCAGCAGCCTGCTTTCATTTGTACTTTCCTAGACCTGGCTTATCTTGCGTAATGTGTGCTATCGCTGGTCTACTGTCTGTTTGCTTTGCTCTGCTATGACAGATCTCCTATCTTTGCAATCCAATGCCTCCCCTCCTTTCTTTGCAATCCAATGCCTCCCCATCCTGTTTTGCAGGTTTCTGCGAGCAGACTTGTCAGCTGCCGTCGATTGGCCGCCGTGAGTTGATTGGTGTTAATTGCACAGTAGTACTCCAATTACCCTACTTCGGCATTTCCTTCTTTTCTTCCCCTGACCTTCCTGTTTGTGCTATTGTTCGTGGCGCGAGCATCCGCTTACCGGGTTTCGGGCACATTTTCATCCCCGTACACATGCACTTTCGGGCACCATGTGTACTCTCAGCTAAACGATTCTATACCTTCCTCCCCACCCCTGTCCTGCAGCTTTGCTTAGCAATGGCCAGGCCAGATTTGCATTGCTCCAATGTGCTTACTGCTATGGTGGCACACCCCTCTGCTGATGTCATGTATCTCCTCTGAGCCACTCCTCGGTGTTATAGCGCTGCGCCGTATGGTACATCCTTCATCTGGCGGGACGTTTGCGATTCAGTATTACCTGCCTCATTTGCATTTGCATGGCATTGACTACTAATTCATAGTTACCACGCCAAACACTGTCGCAGGCCTTTAGCAACCCTTGCACCTTGGTTGTGGTGTTCCATGCCTACCATTGCGTATTATGGTGAAAACCTGATTTGTATTACATTGCGATTTTATGACATTTTTATTTATTTTCTTTATGTTCTTGTTTGCGCACACATGCCCTGCAGTTGTACTGTGTGCAACTGTGGACATGACATTAAATGTTTTTTAGGTGTTGTGCATCTATCTTTTCTTATGCCATTGGCTGTGTATTTAGCCATTGACATATGTTAACTTTGTAATACTTGAGTCTGGTCTGCTTCCATAGCTCCGATGTTCTGTTTGGGAAAATGTAAACCATGTTTTTTGGTTTACATTTCTGTTGGCTTATACTACGCCTGCACCACTTCATGAATCGCTATCTGCCTTTATTTGCATGGTGCGACACTGCACATGGGGTGATTAGCATACCTATGCCGAGGGCTGTGCATTTCTGGCGTACGCTGGTAGTGCACGTGGAATTGGATCGTACCTGAATCGCTCGACGGCCATATTTGGCGTTATTCCACTTACGCTACGCCTGCGCCTGGTGCAAGCTTCATGAATCCCGGGGTGCATCTTTACTATTAAAGGTCTAGGTTGTTTTCTGGTACCCAGATTTGGAGCATACACACAAAGTGCTCTTTCAATTAACAGTTCCTGCTGTGGAGTACCAGTCCAGTTGCTTATTTGTTCTTTCATAAAATTAATGCAGTCTGTTCTTTCCAACTTCTTGGTACAGCATAAAACCTCAGGTTTTCCCTATGTGCTGTAGCCTCCAACTCTTATTATTTTATTGAAACATCTCTTCTTGTACAGTCTCATATTCAGTCAGCCTTTTCTTCATTTCAACCTCTGAGTTTTGCAGTTCAGTCATCTTATCTGGATGTCTGTTTAGAGTTTCTTCCATTTTTTCCAGCTTTTTATTGTTTGTATTGATATACTTCATCAGTGTTTTGTTTATTTTAACTAGTTTTGTATGCAGCTGCCCCCCCACACTTAACTGGGATAGCCACTCGTAAATGCCGACACATCCTTTGAGTCATAACCTCCACTCAACTGGATCAACCGCCACACCACCTCCAAGACCAACATATTTATCCTTGACATGAACACTACCAACATGTGACTGGTGTTCCACACCTGAGGTTATCCTCATTGGTGGTTCCGAACTTATGCTAATCACCCTTGTTAGCCACATCCCGGCACCACACCCTTCACGGCATACACGGTACATGAGTGCACTACAACACCTACCTACAGACATCTTATGACAGCGGTAGATTAACGTCCATGACACACCGTTGCAGATGGACAGCTTACGCTACAAATTACTAGTCTGACACATTACCCCAGTGCACTTCATTGCATACGCATTACCGACTGCATGGATCATGCTATTCCACACATGAGCCATGATGGTAATAACACCAGATAACAGATGCACCACTCTGGTGGACAAGTTCCATGGTTTATATATTTACAACAGCAGGTGGGAGGCTGTTGCACAGTGGTGTACAATCCCATTGGGTGGGGTAGCTCACTGGTCAGCCTTTCGGTAAAGAGCCCGCAAGGATCCCTCATCACATACTCCAAGACTAGCTACGTAAACATTATCAATACTGCGACGACATTGTTCCGGGGTTATTGCGCCACAAGGCATTATGGTGTTATGTCAGTAGTCAATGGCAATACCCACATCTGCTCTCACATTACAATAGTCACTCAGGAACATTACAGAACATAGCCAGGTGATGTTGGCAAGTGCGCACTGGCGGATGGATTCAATGCTAACATTACACCTCTTTCACTCACTACAGGGCCCTGCAATCCATGCAGGAAGATTGCAGGTCCCCTGCAGTCACACCTACACAGTACTAACCTGCACTCTATAGTGTCCTGGGACACTGGCCCCATGTCACCTCCAAAGTCCCAGGCTGTGATGTCCACAAACTTCTGAATGACATGTCTCCCCACTAGGCCACCATATTCAGTAATAGCCTTGTATCAGACATTGTGGCCCCTGAATGCCACACAGTAACAGTTATCACACTCCACACAGGTGGCGCCACAATGCACGAGTGGGACTATAGTCCTACACACCTGACTGGACTGTTCTGCACGACTATGGGGCACATCATCATGGACGTCATTCACAGAGACATTGTTGGTCTCCGGTCCTTTGATGCCACCCGGGTTGGACTTGTTAGGGCCAGAACATGGCCCCTACACCTGGTGGACTCCTTTCATACAGTTACCAGGGTAGTTGATGACGGTACGGGGGTCCACACATCCTACATTGTCCTCTCATTGCCTTTTAGCACCGTTCTCCATTGTGGTATTGACAACATACACATTCACCTGCACATTGTACCCTATGTCTCAGGATGTTATGCAACATGGCTCACGGACAGAACACACACAATGAGGGTAGCATACCATAGTACCTACTGCATTTCAGTTACACTTGGCATACCACAGTCCTCAGTCATAGGGCCATTCATGTTCAGTATATGCTTCCCTGAGGTACAGGCTAGCACAGAGGGACTTTCCCTGCCTAGCTTTACAAACCCCTGCATACCAAGCGCCATGATTGATCCACCAGCTGATACTGACTCCATCCATACGGGTGTCACTGTGACAGATACCTGATGGCCTCAAGCTGCATGACACAAGGTGCATGAACATCACCTTTGCATTACACCATTCACCCACTGACTGTCACATAGGTGGTAGTCCCCTACATACATGTTACATTGTATGTGTTCGTAGTACACACATATGTCGCACCCACTCCTGTGGTTACCATATTGCCACTGTGGCGTGGATATCCTTCTACGTGGCCACACTTATCTGTACTGGGTGTGTAGCTGGTACATAGGCACCCATTGTACCCCTGAACTCCAGACTTCTACACACATTCAAGGGTACACCACCCCGTTTACGGTGTACCTTACACAACAGCTTTACATACCACAACATTAACACGCCATGACGTTTTTTGAGCTCCAACAGTTAAAGTATGCGGCTGAACTACGGACACCACGTCTGTACACATTTGCATACTACATACTCAGGTGTGACCTCTGCTGAACAGACAGGGCCCATGTCCACAGCAGTATTAATGGATATACTCCACATACGCGACATAAGCAAAAGCCACTGTGAGCAACATGCTCATGGATATGTGCACACACGCAACAATGAGTGGGATGTGCTTGAGGGTTACATTCCCAAACCGGACACTCACTTTGCTTTGGAACATGAGTCCTATGTCCATCACGCAGGGACACTCAGTAGCACTGTTCATGTGATACCTCACTTGGTGGTTGGGAGACACATGTACGCCAGGGATCACTGCTGTGGCTGTACTGTGCAGAGGTGCAGGTAACACATGGCTCTGCTGTTCACAGGACACTACCCTAGAGAGGTGCCACTGGTGGGAACAATGTAGTTGTGCTTACACATAGACTTGCCAGACTGCATAGTACCCCACTATGAACCTGTGAAGCTATTACATGTCCTTTGTGCATGGTTACTTGGTAGCCCTTTCATTTAGATTACCTATCATGCTGTTACAATGTCCCGTGCCTACAAGCCATATGTATCCTGTTATTGTACATGCCAATAGACAATACCTTTGGTATGCATGATATGCCTGTTATGCTGTGTAGAATATCTGACATATCTACCTACAATACTATACATTACACATATTTTAAATAGTATCCCATAATGCAAAGCATACTTGCACAGCGAGACCACCTTAGACATGTCATTGTCGTTATATGCCCATACACATGCCTACTGTGACAGTATATCAACATATACTATCCCCTGCTATGGCACGTACTTGTTGGACATACCCTACCACTGACGGCGGGTTGTATGGAATTGTTCTGTTTAAAGCCCTCATTTAGCATCCCTTGTGGTGTCTGTGATGTGTACCTTGTGGCCCACTGCTGGACGCCCAGTTTCTACAAGCGTTAGTATGCTCAGCAAGACATCACTACATAAATACCTTTTCCCACTTTATGCATTGCAGACACTTTTAATTAATGCAAACCAGGCTATACATAAACTAAATAATTAATACAAAACATTCTATACATAAACTTACATACTGAGTGTTCTACATACCTTGTTATCGTTCCGGACGTTCGTCTCTATCTCTCTTACACTGTTTTAACAGGTATATGGTATGAGCATACGGTTTGAATGTCTGGCAAGTCATCCTTGCATATACAGGTTTGTGGGCTTGCATTTCTACATATTCCATATACATGTGTGTGGGCTCCGTCCCTAATTAAAGAGCTATCAGTTAGTAGACTTATGTTACGGGATTTTACATTGGGCCATTGTTAATTGGTTTCTATATAGTATGCAGGTGAGGTTGATACTTCCATACCTCTGGAATTGCAGCGATATGTAAAGGGATATGTCTAAATGACAGCTATCCCATGTATTTCTGTCCCAGATATTTGCAGTCATTGCAGTTGTGTTGGTGACAGAACCTCTTTGCCATGGGTTGCCACCTTTTCATATGGCCATTGTTGGACACTTGCGGGATACACAGCGGTGTTTACAGGCCGACACATAGCCATGGTCAGTACACAGGGTAGCCCATACTTTTATCCGCAATACGTATTGTTGTGGGACTTTGGCTACTTATCATATTGTATGTAACATTTACGTTTCTTACATACAGGCATAACTAATGCAACTATTACATAATATATGGGACATAATAATGTCCTACAATCTCGGACTTTTGCCCTTTGTAATGTTTTATGTCAGGACACACCTGCCCAGGGCGGGGCTGTCCCTCCTAATGTGGGACATGTGGTAACTCTATGCCTAAGGCTAGCTATACCCACACCTACCGTAATGATCTACTTCCGAGTTGGCACTAACAGGCACACGATGCGGACACACACACACACACACACACACACACACACACATTACAGTCACACGGAGACGCACACGGCACCCTCAACACACACATACACAGACTACGGCACTCACAAACACAGTTGAACACAATACCGACGTGGACCGCAACACCGGCAGCGGTAACTAAATGTCTCTTCATATCGTCATACTATTACTCGCAGTTGTACTGTTCCAGTACTGTGTTCTTTCGGTCTTTCAGCCTCGTGGTTACACGTGTCGGTATGTTACACATTCCATAGTTGGCGGTATCCTATTTATTTGTACCTCCAAGATGAATGTCGTTGACCTATCTATATATATTTGCAGATATCGTGGAATCCGTATATATCAACATATATCACTCTATCGCACTTTCTATCTGTATTATATATATGTGTGTATGTGTATATATATATATATATATATATATATCTGACAGGGAAAGTGACAGGCAAGCTACACCTTTCTTTGTGTACTTGTCAGTGTATACTGTTTCCTGGACTCCGCACGTTTGTGTATGTACCTGTCACATTACACACCTGCCGTAGGTTAGGGTTACCAGCTGTCCCACTTTGCGAGGGACAGTCCCTTTTTGGGCAGTTGTGTCCTGCAAAATATCTGTAACCATGGCAAATGTCCTGAGATTTTAGGACATACTTATTTCCTATAGTTTATGTAATAGTTGCATAAAACAGTTATTCTGTATCTGAACCACCTATATGTTATAGAAACAGAATAAGTAAGTAAACGTTACAAGAATAAGCTTTTATCTAGGCAAAACAGTGAAGTTCTGATTTTTGTATTGGCCGAGTGTATGTGTCGGCCTGTAGACATCTGACGTATGTCCCACATTAGTCATTTGAAGAGTTGGCAACCCTACCATAGGTACATTTTGGCTAGCAATAGTGTTAGGTGATTGTATACATGATTGCGTGTTCTACTCCTGTCAGTGGTCGTTTTACCCTTCAGAGCAGGCGCTATTAGTACAGGGGTGAATAATGCTGGTTTCACCTGTTCTGGATATCATTGACTGTGATCTGCGCAATATTCGGAGAAGCTTAGCCCTGTTTCACGCATATCCGTATAGTCATATTTAAACGTCGCTTACCAGCAGTGGGCAACACATATTCCCGCTAACGTATGCTAAACATGATCTGATGACCTGCATCCGACATGCATTACTCGTGCCTTCGGGATTACGTTACATCCCTTGCAGGACGTGGGACCGGGAACATGCACGACGGTCACTGCATTTAACACTTGGACATCTGGGATTTGTACACGTTTTATGTCGTTTTGTATGTGGAGTATACTACGGCTGTTACTCCATACTGCACTCACATGGGGTAACTCAGTTAGTTTACATATTGATGAGTCCAGTTAATGGTATGTCCATGTGATGTTTACTGGATGTGCTCCGGCATTGGGTATGTATATCACAGTGAGCCACAAACGGTACTGTGCTACACCTTCAAACGACCATAGGTGGAGCATGCTGGGGTGACAAATACCTGTCATGGGTACACCCCATGCCTTGACACAACATCCATGATTACATTATGTGGAGCCCCTCATTAACGCAGCAGGGACTCCATGCTGAGTGTGTGCAGAACAGTGCTTACACACGTGCTCCCGCGATTGCCTCTGCTCCACTAAGCGACAGTTGGTTACTCGATGTTGTAGCGACAGCGGACACTGTTTGCCCCGTTTGGTGTATGGCCTCTGACAATCGGCCGTGTACCTACCGATGTACCTGGGAACCTATACACACAGCACCACCATATGCTGATAGGCGCATGTACTGTTCAGGTGTTGACATTCCGTGTTCCAATAGCTGTTGTGTGTACAATGTTTGAGGGCTGCCTATGTAGGATTCACACAGTGGGCCACCTATACATTACAGTTTACAGGTGGTCGTGTTTGTGTGCCATCCATTTTACTATGTGTGCAGGTGGAGAGGTGTGTCAGTCCATAGGGGCCTACACTGTCAGAGTATGTGCTATACGTTCCCTCTTTGACAAGGCGTAGGCATATTGGGCATGCCTCCATCTGCCTACTGGGGCTGGCACAGTGTGTTCCTGGTCTGAATCCCTCTGTGCCTGTGATGGCCTTGGCAGTTGCGGTGGGCTATGAGGGCCTTCACCATTTTGTCCCTGCTGCAGCTGTTTCCGCAGGATCATATTATGTAGCATGGCACATACTATGACGATGTGGGCACACGTGCCTGGAGAGTACTGCAAGTCTCCACCAGATGTGTCCAAGCACCGGAACCGTGATTTCAGCATCCCGAACACACGCTCTATGATGATTCTGGTTTGTGCATGTGCCTCATTATGGCGTTCTTGCATGGGTGTGTGTGCATTTCTGATGGGAGTCATCATCCACGGCTCCAGTGCATAGACAGCATCCCCCACAAGGTGGCCATGTGGGATGTCCCCCCTGACAAATACCTGATACAGCTGTGAGGCATGCCAGATATGGGAGTCATGGTAGCTTCCAGGGCTGCCAGCACACACATCCATGATAATGCCCTGGGCATTGCACATGACCTGGCAGTTGATGGAGTGGAATCCCTTGCGGTTTATGTAGCGCCTACCATGCTCACCGGGTAGTGACTTGATTTGTATGTGCGTGCAGTCTATCGCACCCAGTACCTCCGGGTAGTGTGCCACATGGTGGAAGTGATGCATATTGCTGGCCAACTCCTCCTGAGTTCGGGGAAGTATATATGCTCATTGGCATGTGGTAACATGGCATCCAGGAACTGGTGTAGTACCCTGGATGCTGATGCCTGTGAGATCCCCATTATATCTCCAGTTGGCCTTTGAAAGGAACCTGTGGGTAGTATTCGCAAGCTTACACATTACCTTCGTGTCCACTGGGATGGGTTCCCCTATGTTGTTTCTGGTTCTCAGGTGTGGCCGGCAGAGCTCCACTATTTGCTGTAAGATGTCCCTGTCCACCCTGTAACGCTCTACTTTCTCCAGGTCATGTAGCCCCTGGTAGGTTACCCTTGGTCTGAGCACTCTTCTCCTCCTCCGGAGCCTGCGGTGGTTGTCGGCATCATCCTCCACAACACCGTCAGTCTCTAACACATGCTGATGAATCACAGCTATGGAAGCTCCCAACATGTACATTTTAAAAGTTCCCCGTGTGTTTACACCTATGGTGCAGTGTTTGGGAATACACAGGTGTGTGTGTAGGGTGCTTTCACACTTTATACTATTGTGCTGTGAACACCGATGATGTCATAGGGTGTGTATGTACGATCGTCGCTATAGGGTATCTTATGTGTTTTACCACCGGAACTAATATTGTGGTGCCTTTGGTGTTGAATTACATTTGGCTGCCGTGGATTACCTCTTGACCTTCCCTTTACATCTCTGCACGTTCCACCTACCATTTTCTGGCATGCATCCAGCAGCCTGCTTTCATTTGTACTTTCCTAGACCTGGCTTATCTTGCGTAATGTATGCTATTGCCGGTCTACTGTCTGTTTGCTTTGCTCTGCTATGACAGATCTCCTATCTTTGCAATCCTATGCCTCCCCTCCTTTCTTTGCAATCCAATGCCTCCCCTATCCTGTTTTGCAGGTTTCTGCGAGCAGACTTGTCAGCTGCCGTCGATTGGCCGCCGTGAGTTGATTGGTGTTAATTGCTCAGTAGTACTCCAATTACCCTACTTCGGCATTTCCTTCTTTTCTTCCCCTGACCTTTCTGTTTGTGCTATTGTTCATGGCACATGCGTCCGCTTACCGGGTTTCGGGCACGTTTTCATCCCCGTACACATGCGATTTCGGGCACCATGTGTGCTCTCAGCTAAACGATTCTATACCTTCCTCCCCACCCCTGTCCTGCAGGTTTGCTTAGCAACGGCCAGGCCAGATTTGCATTGCTCCAATGTGCTTATTGCTATGGTGGCACACCTCTCTGCTGATGTCATGTATCTCCTCTGAGCCACTCCTCGGTGTTATAGCGCTGCGCCGTATGGTACATCCTTCATCCGGCGGGACGTTTGCGATTCATTATTACCTGCCTCATTTGCATGGCATTGACTACTAATTCATAGTTACCGCGCCAAACACTGTTGCAGGCCCTTAGCAACCCTTGCAGCTTGGTTGTGGTGTTCCATGCCTACCATTGCGTATTATGGTGAAAACCTGATTTGTATTACATTGCGATTTTATGACATTTTTATATATTTTCTTTATGTTCCTGTTTGCGCACACATGCCCTGCGGGTGTACTGTGCGTTACTGTGGACATGACATTAAATGTTGTTTTTTAGGTGTTGTGCATCTTTTCTTATGCCATTGGCTGTGTATTTAGCCATTGTCATATGTTAACTTTGTAATACATGAGTCTGGTCTGCTTCCATAGCTCCGATGTTCTGTTTGGGAAAATGTAAACCGTGTTTTTTGGTTTACATTTCCGTGGGCTTACGCTACGCCTGCACCACTTCATGAATCGCTATCTGCCTTCATTTGCATGGTGCGACACTGTGCATGGGGTGATTAGCATACCTATGCCGAGGGCTGCGCAGTTTTGGCGTACGCCGGTAGTGCACGTGGAATTGGATCGTACCTGAATCGCTCGACGGCCATATTTGGCGTTATTCCACCTACGCTACGCCTGCGCCTGGCGCAAGCTTCGTGAATCCCGGGGTGCATCTTTACTATTAAAGGTCTAGGTTGTTTTCTGGTACCCAGATTTGGAGCATACACACAAAGTGCTCTTTCAATTAACATTTCCTGCTGTGGAGTACCAGTCCAGTTGCTTATTTGTTCTTTCATAAAATTAATGCAGTCTGTTCTTTCCAACTTCTCTGGTACAGCATAAAAACACAGGTTTTCCCTACGTGCTGTAGCTTCCAACTCTTATTATTTTATTGAAACATCTCTTCTTGTACAGTCTCATATTCAGTCAGCCTTTTCTTCATTTCAACCTCGGAGTTTTGCAGTTCAGTCATCTTATCTGGATGTCTGTTTAAAGTTTCTTCCATTTTTTTTCCAGCTTTTTATTGTTTGTATTGATATACTTCATCAGTGTTTTGTTTATTTTAACTAGTTTTGTATGCAGCTGCTTTATACTCTCCTCCAGGTTACTGGAAGTCATATCTGGAACTTGTAGTTCTTCTTGCTGGACAACTGCAGTACTTCTCTGTCTGTGTTTCTTTCAAACCTTTTGTAGCTGATTTTCCACCAGGTCCTTTATATTTCTTTTACCTGGCATCTGTGCTAGCCAGTTACTGAACTTTACCCAGAAATCTAGGTCCACTGGCCTCCTTTGCTAAGTTTCTGTTTCAGACTCGGAAAGCAGTTACTCAATGTGCAGCCATCTTGGAAGTCAATGAGCTCAATGAGCTGTCCTTTAATCAGTTTATTCACCTTCCTTCCTTTTTTCCTTCTCCAGAGTCTGCCAGTGAGTAGGTTTTTCACATCTTGGATCTACTTAGACAGCTTAGGTATTATTTGAATAAAACAAAGTTAGTTCACAAGTCTGAGCAACTCTTTGTTTCTTTTCATCCTAGGGCTTTGGGTTTGTCTAAACCCAATCTCCTCCTGGGTTTCTAAAGTCATTTCTTTGTTATTCTTTTCATGGCTAATGTCTTTCTTTGTAAAGGCACATTCTTCTAGGGTGGTTGCCCCCCTCTGGTGCCTTTTTCAAGGGTCTGGACACCAATTCCATCCTTGAGTCTGCTAGCTGGTCCTGAGTTCTTACTTTCTCTAAACATTATAAATTGGATGTTGTTTCCAGGGCAGGTTTTACCAGGGCATTTTGTATGGGTTTGTAGGGGGCTTTTCTGTGCCTTTTTCCTCTCAGCTTTTTTTTATCTGTTATACTCTCCCTTATGTAAAGACTACCACAGCAGTGATATGGAAGGACATAACACAGTTGTGTAGAATCTTACTGTTAACAGTAGATGTCCTCCTCTTCACTGTTGCAGTATTCGGTCTCTCCCTCCTTTCTCCTCTTTCCTGGCTTTTGTTGCCCTCCTAGCAGTTACTTCCCTTTTTCCCTCTGGATGTACGTGTTCTGTTTTGTTCTTGAGAGTATTCTTTTCCTCCTGCAGCAACTCATTTTGAGTGTTTGCGTCCATACTTCAGTTTTATGCCCTATGCCGGGAGCATACATGTGATGTAAGATCTAAAGGGTTTGGTATATCGGCCTCATGTTGGGCTATCTTTGGCAGGAGATCCCTTATGTAAAGAATACTGCAACAGTGCAGAGAAGGACACCTACTGTTATGGTAACATTTTACACAACTGTACATTTTTTATTCTGTATTGATGCAAGTTGTAATTCCAGGTGTTGAACATAAATAGCAAATTAAAGTGTTCTCGCTATTCATCGACTACAGTGTCTTTTTAACTGCATCACTTTGTTTTTTTTTCTTTTTCATTGTAGTTGATGATTTTAGTGAGGAGCAGTCATTCTATGAGATTCTGCCTTGTTGTGCTCGTTTCCGCTGCAGTGACCTCATCAGTGAGGGGCAGTGGCATCATCTGGTTCTTGTTATGAGCAAAGGAATGCTAAAGAACAGTACAGCTACACTGTACTTTGATGGACAGCTTGTTAGTACTGTGAAGGTGGGTTACAGAAAAAAAATATTGTTCATGTTGTATGTGTTGTGATAGGTGTATGCTGACCTTTTCTTTCCATATTATATTTAAGTACTAGTATATGTAATATTTCTTAAAAGCTGCTCATCTGCCATCCTATTGATCAGTATTTCCACAGATTAGTTTTTCTTATTTCAAAACCATTGTACTCATTGCAAACAGAATTTGTTGTGTGTTTATGTGCATGTATCCTTCTTTATTCATGAAGGCTTTTACTATCTGGCCTCTTTGTTACTCGGAAGAAATGCCGCTCTGCTTACCACTGTTAGTAACCTTTCATGGCTACCATGTTGACAGGAGTGGTGCCACGTCCCGTATTTGAGAATGGTGCTTCACATTACAGCTGTCAGAGCACTGGAAGGGTTTTTTTGTCATTTATGTAGCAATTTCCCTGATAAAACACTTAACATGCATTGAGATAATATGACGTGGGTTAGGGTAATGTTACCCACATTGCACTGAAGTCTGCTAGCAACTTAAATGCGTATTGTGTGTAATTGTAGTGTTATACCCCCAGCCTGTGCTGTGAGACAAACTTTCAGCAGAAGAGATTCAAAGCCTTCTGTCTTGGAAGAACTGACATTTAAGTACCAAACACCTTCTGGAGGCTAGGTCAGTAGCAACATAGACACTAACCCAGTGAACTTATCCACTTTTAGAATGGCTAAGTGTAGAGATGACTTTACCCCTCCCCCTGCCACACACACTCCTGTGTCTCATTCAGCATCTGACCCTCCCCAAAATTTCTGGCTTGAACAAGTTTTGAAGGCAATATTCAAGGCTAACAATGCTGCTTCTATGGGATCAAATAACATACCAGGCTGAACCCCTGTAGCTACTTTGTGTCAGCCTCCAAGTAAGTTTTGCACCAAGTAAATGGAGGACAGCAAATGTAATCACCTTGTACAATGGTGGGATATCAACAGACCTAGAAAATTTATAGACCCATAACTCTGATCAGCCTGATCTGTAAGACTGTGGAAAGGATCATTATGTAGTTAATGGAGAAGGAAAAAAAATACCTTTCCTGTAACTAGTGTAGTTCAGATTTGCTGTATCTAGGACTGTATGTAAACTTCTGAGCCCCCCCAAGCTTTCTGTGTTGGAGGAAAGCCTTCTAGCTTATCAGTGGGAGTGGTAAGCACTAGGTAACCTATCTACCACATAAGGAGTGGTTCTGGCCCAGAAATTGCAGTTATTGGCCGTTTGGGCAGCTTTTCCATCTCTCTCAACTTTCTGATTTAAAAGCCCACATTTGCACTTGTTTCCCCCCTTTCCTGTAACTAGTTTAGTCCAGACACAGATTCTTAGTTTTAGCACGTGAATTTGCTTATTTGTAATCAGCACTTGTTCAGAACTTGTAAACACTAAATAACCTACTAATTACTACAGCACTCAACCTTCCTCATTACCTAGAGGAAAACAGTTTTGGTACTTACTTTCCTCACTTGCTTAGAGAGAAACAGCTGTTGTACTCACTTTCCTCGCTTATCTAGAGGAAAATAGTTTTTATTCAGGCATGTCCAAGGGTCAGCTCCCAGTGTTCTCCCCTGTCTATCTGATGAATCTGGGCATCTTGGGGCAATGTAGAAATTGCCTCATGTACACAGACAACCCTCCCCTCCTACCACCCAACACTGCAACCTGTGAGAGATGCACTTATCTAGCCAAACTGGAGGTAAAGCTCTCTCCAATCAAGACTGAACTTGACAGTCAAGAGGAGAAGGTAAACACTTGCACCACACCACACTCATCACATAGTCTCACTAAATCTACACCACCAAAATCCGCACATAGAAACACAAAAACATTCACAGAGGCTCTTAATAATAAAACAGAGACCTCCAAAGCAGAAATGCAAGCAACCTCCACCCCCAACACAACCCAAATGACACATAGCCCGCAGACTCAGTGTGCCACTCAACCACAGCCAATAAGGCAAAACAACATACCCAGCACACTAGTCATAGGTGACTCTATAGTCAGGCACACTGATGTCCCACTCACCAGGCTAAACAAGGAGAAAGTTACTGTCAGCTGCCTGTCGGGTGCCAGGATCCGCCACATAACCCACAGACTCAGGTCATTCCACAACAAGTACAAATATGAATCTGTCATTGTCCATGTTGGTATGAACGACCTGAGATGTACCTCCCTGGACTACATGAAAAGCGACATGGAAGAGCTCTCCTCTCTTGTAGCCCAGGCAGGTATGACCCTAGCCCTGAGTAGCATTCTGCCATCACCCAGAATGATGCCGCAGTACAAGGACAAAACGATTGACTTCAACAATTGGCTAAGCTTCTGGTGCCATTCTAAAGGGATCCAGTATCTGTCTGCCTGGGACGACATGGTCGACAGACCACAATGCTTTGCCAGAGATGGCCTGCACCTGTCACCCCTGGGATTCCGGATACAGGATAAGGTTCTTGCCGCCCCTATAATGCCTTTTTTAGGCAAGGTTCAAATGACAAATTCACCACCGTAACAGGAACAGGCAAGTAAAAACTGAGGATGATGCTACTCAATGCTAGAAGTCTAAATCTCAAAATACACTCACTAGAGGCACTCCTTAAAATGGAGAACATCGATATCTGTGCAGTGACTCAGACCTGGTTCAAGGCTCCAGAGAGCACCCCTGCACTACCAGGCTATAACTCATACCACACTTTTTGGCCATGTAACCTGGACCGGAACACCAAAAGCGGAGGTGTGTCCATATTCATTAAGGATATCCACACCTCCAGGCTAGTTGCTCAGCATAATGCAGTGGAGGTTATCCAAGTGCAACTGACTGTGGGCAAAACTGCAATCCAAATTGTAGCTTGCTCCAGATCACCCACCATGCCCCAGGATTCCCACTCCTCTTTTCTTGATGTACTGGAAAATATTAGGGTTCAACCAAACACCCTAAACAAACACCCTAATAATGGGTGATTTCAACTACCCCACCATTAACTGGGAAAACTACTCATGTACCAACTCCTTCGCTTTATGCTTTCTGGAATTCATAAACTCCAGTGCCCTGGATCAACTTATCCACACTCTCACCAGGGGCAACAGTATCCTAGATCTAGTCATTACCAACATGAGTGACCGGTGTTCCACACCTGAAGTCAATGCCTCATTGGTCCGATCCAACCATAAGCTAATTACCCTAGATATCCACATCCTGCCCCCACCCCCCATTAAGGAAACCATGGTAAAAGTTTTTTCCAAAGCCAACTTCATGCTTCTTAAGACAGAAGTGGTGAACTTCATGACACCCATGCAGATGGACAGTACAGTTACGACTATTGAATCCTACACAATTGCACTTTATAAGCACTTACATGAGTGCATGGAGTGTGCTATCCCAAACAGAACCAAGACGCTATCCTCCAAAAAAAAGGAAGCTAATCTGGTGGTCCCCTGCCATAAACAAAGTGTACAACAGAAGGAAGAAACTGTTGCAAAAGAGATTAAAATCCCATGAGTGGAGGAGCTCCCTGGTCAGCCTCAGTAAGAAGCTGTGATCCTTGATAAAATCCTCCAAAGCTAGTTATGAAAACAAAATCGCCACTGATTCTAAAGACAACCACAAAGCATTCTATAGCTGTGTCAAGAATCTCAATGTCAATGGCAACACTCAGATCTGCTTTGAGTTACAGCACAATGGCACTAAATATACAGACCCAACTGATATTGGCCCACATCCTGGCAGATAGGTTCAGTGCTAACTTTACCCCCCTCTCACCCTGTAAGAGCCCATCTCGGTACCGGAAGAATGCAAAGTTCCTGTAACCACGGCTGCACAGGTAAAAATCTCACTCTCCAGAGCCAAGAACACAGCATCCATGGGACCAGACAACATCCCAGGCTGCGTTCTACACGAACTACAGAACGAACTGGCACCCCACCTAAGTACCATGCTCAATAATAGCCTCATCTCAGGCTTTGTGCCTGCTGAATGGTGCACAGCAACAGTTATCCCACTCCACAAGGGTGGAGCCACCACGGACCCTGGGAACTACCGCTCCATTGGCCTGACAAGCCTGGTCTGCAAGGACATGGAATGTATCATCATGGAACTTATAAACAAAGACATTGGTAATTTCAAAACTCTGGATCTGTCCCAGTTCGGGTTTGTAAAAGATAGGTCATGTCTCCTAAACCTGATAGACTTCTTTGAAGCAGTCACCAAAGCCGTAGACAAAGGTAAGGTGGTTCACACAGCCTATCTAGATCTTGCCAAGGCTTTCGTCACCATCTCCCACTCTGGAATTATAGATAAACTCACTAAACTAGGTGTAAATCCCTATGTCACAAGATGGGTTGCCAACTGGCTCACTGCCGGAACCCATACTGTGAAAGTAGCAGACTCCAAATCCGACCAGACTAGTGACAAGTGGAGTACCACAGGGTTCAGTCCTGGGTCCTCTCCTGTTTGGTATCTACTTCTCTGAAGTACAGGCTAACACAGAAGGTCTTTGGCTAACGAATTTCACAGATGACTGCAAACTAGGAGCCATAATCGAAACTCCGAACGATGTGGACATCCTACAAAAGGGCCTCACTTGACACAGATGCCTGGTGTCAAAGCCATGGCCTCAAGCTCAGTGCCAAAAAGTGCATTGTCATCCCCTTTGGTAAAAACTCTGTACCCATGAACTACAACATAGGCGGTAGTATACTTTACACTGAAAGTGTGATAAGAGACCTTGGGACACAGGTGGACAATAGTCTCTCCTTTGATAATCACATTGCCACAGTAGTCAGGAAATCCTTCTACGTGGCACACCTCATCACAAAAGGTTTCTCATCCAGAAAAAAAGAGGTCATTGTTCCCCTCTACTCATCACTTATTAGATCCATTATAGAGTACAACTCCCCTTTTGGCATGTACCTCACAAGACATCTACAACAACTGGAAAGGCCGCAGAGAAATACCTCACAAAGAGGATTACCGGCCTCAAACAAATGCCCTACACAGACCATCTCAAAAAACTCCAGCTTTACTTCGCCGCATATCGCCTACTCAGAGGTGATCGCTGCCTAACATACAAAGCTATGTCAAACTCAGAGCTGTTGGACATGCTTCACTAAAAGAAATCCCAATCCCGCTGAGCTGCATGCTCTAGGGACCTAAACCTTGTCACCACAATAAACAGAACATGCAGGAGGGATAGATTCCTGTCCCATAGACTTCCCATACTCTGGAATAAACTACCTATCTATATCAAACAAAGCTCCTCATTAGCACTCTTCAAGAAAAATCTTGATGATTGGATGGGAAATAGGAAATTCACCCCGGGGATCACCTCTGTGGCTCTGCTCGACAGTGGCACAGGAAAATAATTTTCTTGGGTGGCAAAAGCCAGGCTACCTTTTTGGCTGGGCTGGTATAGGCCCCAGGGCCAATAGCCTAGTACCTACCTATGAACCTAATGATGTATGTAACTTACAGACTCTCTACCCAAGCTAGTTTGGATTTTTTAAGGACAGATCCTGCCTGCTCAACTTGGTTGACTTCTTTGAGAAGATTACTGAAACAAAGGATGAGAGCAAATTAGTACACACTGTGCATCTAGAGCTCACAAAGGCATTCAACACAACCCCACACTCTGGTGTCATAGATAAATTATCCCAGCTAAATGTTAATTGCTATGTAACTCATTGGTTAAGAAATAGAACTCAGGAATTTAGGGTGGGCTGCTCTGCCTCCTACAAAAGACCTGTCACTAGTGGCATATCCCAGTGTTCAGTCCTTGAGATTCTCCTGTTTGGCATTTATTTCTCAGAGGTCAGAGCTACTGTTAAGGGTTTATTGCTAATCTAGTTTGCAGATGACTTAACCTGGTGCCTCCATAAATTTCACAGAGGACACGAGATCCTCATGGGCCTTTCCTAGATCAATGGCCTGTATCAAGGCCATGATCTTGAACTGAATGCCAAGAGGTATATGGTAGTATCCTTCAGGAGGAGGGTAGACCCTTTTAGCTGTCATGTTGACAACTTGTCCATGAGGATTGATCCTGTCATTGAGGACCTGAGAAACTGTGTAGACAATGAACTGTCCTTTGATCATCACATGTCTGCTGTTTAGGGAGTTTGGTCCAATGATGTAATCTTTATTCTGTGTTCTGTACTCATTGAGTGTGTTGCCTCCTTTGGTGTGTATCTGTCCAAACATTTGACACAGTTCAAGCACCTACAACGCTTTCTTACTCAAAAACTTGGGGCACTGAATCATGGAGACTGTTTAGGCCATCTAAAGGTCTTTTCTCTTGTCATCCTGGCTACTGGGGGCAACCTCTGCCTTGCATATGGGCCTTGGGCAGACCCTGTCCTGTCAGACCTACTGCACGTTTCAAGGTCCAGTGAGGGCATAAGCACTCACTCTGGTGGATCTAGATCTCTCATGCAACGTAGGTCGAACATGTTGGAGTGATGGATATTTGGTGTGAAGAGTACCACATCTTTGGAATCCTTTTCCTCTCCACAAGGAACAGGGTGCTTTTCTTGCAGTATTTACATGTGATCTGAATAAGTGGATGGTTGGCTGCAAATTTGCCCCTGGTTTGGTGACCTTGTCCCTCATGGATAGGGCAACATATAATATTCTTCTCATCTTTGGGTTGTTCGTACCTGAAAACGTGTGGGCGTATAACTTCATGGAAATGTGTGGCTCAGCTTCTAAGAATCCTCACAAATCATTAGCCTAGTAAGCATCTGTGAACCTCTGATGTTCTTCGTGTTTCACTGTTTCAGTCATCGCCTGTGGGTTATCCCAGCTGTGGTAGCCCTTGGCTGGCCCGAATACCAGAATCAATGTTTTTGTGCACCGGCTGCTGTCGCCTGAAGTCTGACGTCAGTTCGTCAGTACTATAAAGCAAGGCAGCCGATGTCATTACATCAGTCTTTCTTGCCATGGAGCCTGTAGTCGAATCAGTTTGCAGAAGTGTGGGTCGTAGCTACCAGAAGTCGAACTTCAGCAGAAAACGCCTAAAGCTAAGTACCCCATTGAGGACCCTTTTTTCTTGCTCTAACCAATGTCTGAAAAAGTTAAAAATTATCTCGCCTATGGAAAGCAGATCCCATACAGAGACTTTCATTCCTACTGCATCACTTGTTTAGGCCCAGACCACGATGTCCCTCGTTGCCAGTTCTGTGCCCTCTTTAATGCGAGAACCATTTGCTGTAGAGCTCTTTTTGTAGACGATTATTTTCGTATTCCATCTTCGAATTCCGATATGGCGTCCGTCAGCCAACAATCTGCCGATATTCTGAAAAAACTTAAAGATAGAGACAGGCCACACAAGGCTAAGCCTTCCGACGACACTACTGCTAAGCAAGTCATCAGTTCTCCGGAATTCATTGAGGCCCTTTCGTAGCCCCAGATGCCCAACCTGCTTTCTATGCAGGCCTTGCCGAGACTCTTTCGGAGTCCGGTATGCCTCAGAAATCCACTTTGTCTTCTGAGCCTTTGGCTATCTCTGCCTTGGTTGGGTCCGGAGCCGTGACACAGGCACCGGCTTCCGAGGAGACCATTCGCACTACTGATTCCAGACAAAAAAGGACTACTCACAGTCAAAGAAACAACTTAGAGAGCTTCTGGACCTGCCCCAGCACAGACCCCTGGCCATCCCTCCTATTCTAGAAGTAGTGGATGATTTTCTTTAATCCAGCTTAGCCCCTGATGCCCTGCTGCCAGCTAAACCTGACCGGTACTACAGAGTACTGGATTTTCACAAATACCTGTACAGGAACCCAGCTGCAGACCTTGAGGTTGTTACACAGGGATCCAAAGGAGCTAAGACTAGTTCTGCCAAGAATACTCTCCCTTCTGACAAAGACTCCAGAGCTCTGGACAGATGGGGTAAGAAAGTATACACCTCTGCTACCTTAGCTGTCAGAGCGCTCAGTTGTCAGTTCCATATGTTAAAATATCAACAACACACCTTGGAACAAATAAAGATGAAGATTGCTACCTCTCCTGACGGTGCCAACTCAAAAGAGCTGGCAGAATTACTTCACTCTGCTGGTCAAGTGGCCAAACACTCATTACAATGTGGATATGACGCCCTAGAAGCCTCTAGCAGGACAGCAGTGAAAGGATATGTAACTAGAAGACATGCATGGCTGAAGGAACAACCTCTCCCTGATCATATCAAGTCTAAACTTAGTGATGCACTCCTAGATAAGGAATGCCTGTTTGGGGAAAAAGCAGAAGAGGTGCTTAAAAAGGTGGAAGACAAAGCAAAATCTATGCAAACAGTAAAAGATTTCTTAAGTTCAACCGCCCAGATTCAGCAGAAACTTCCCCTCAAAGAACTGGGCCTTCCCTGCACCCAGCAGACGTAGCCAAAGTAAGCCCCGCAGGGACAGGACATCCAGGCCCCTATCCCAGGGCCAGCAAAGAAGCAAATAATGGACCACTTCTGCCTCTAAGGCAGGAAGTTCTAAGCCAAGCTTCTACAGTAAACACTCACAATGACTCCCCCTCCCCCCTCTGCCCTCCTGTCACTCATCTAAAACTAGGAGGAAGGCTTACCCTATTCATGGACAATTGGGTCTCTATAACCAATGACTAATGGGTATTAAAAATCATTTCTCAGGGCTACAGATTCTCCTTCAGCGAACTCCCAATTCCAAGAGGGTACCCAAACCAATGGGTAGAGGCATTAAAACAGGTAAAAACACTAATATCCCAGGGGGCAGTAGAACCTGTCCCTCTGGATCAAACAGAGAAAGATTTTTACTCTAGACTATTCCTTGTTCCCAGAAAAGAGTGCACTTGGCAACCCATCCTGGATCTATCCAAAATGAACACATCCTTGGTGGTCCCCAGATTGAAAATGTTAACCTTGCAGCAGCTCCTGCCTATGCTCACACAAAATGCTTGGCTGGTAACACTAGACCTAAAAGATGCCTACCTCCACATCCCATCCGGGAATTGTGCAGAAAATTCCTGTGCTGCAGAGCAGGTTATCAGCACTTTCAGTTCTCTGCACTGTCCTTTGGCTTATCTACTGCTCCCAGAGTATTCCCCAAATGCTTGGCCCCAGCTATAGCATTCTGTAGGCAGAGAAATATACAGATTTACACTTACCTGGACGACTGCCTCATTTAGGCGAACAGCAAAGAAAGGTTGCTCCAGGATCATCTCTTTATCAAAAAACTCCTAATTTCCCTAGGGTTCACCATCAACAAGAAAAAAAATCAAAGCAAAACCCTACCAGGAAAATTGTTTTCCTGAGAGCTCTGCTAGACGCAGAAACCTTAATGGCCCTCCTTTCCCCAGAAAAGCAGAGCTTCCTGCCTCTCTACTTCACCCAGCAGGCTTCCAGAAGTCACCTCGCTGCGAGGAAGGACCTGCAAGCCCTGGTATACATGGCATCTTGCATCCTTCTTATCCCTCTCACCAGGCTGCACATGAGAAAGCTTCAGTGTGGTACTTAAAGAACCTTTGATGTCAGCACTCTCAGTCCCTAGAGACCACTCTCCCACTGATTCCTTGCATAAGGGACCCATTTCTCTGGTGGGCAGAGGCTTATGCCATGAACAAGGGTCTTCCCTTCATCCTTCGCCCTTTCGGCCAGACCATCACCACCGATATCAGACATAGCTAGGGGCACTCACCTAGCAGGCTGGTGTATCCAGGGGCTTTGGAATGCCCAGCAACTTCACTTGCTTATCAACCAGAAAGAAATGATGGCAGTGCAAAACGCTCTAACTTCCTTCCAACCCCATCTCAGGCCAGGGGTGGTCCTTATAGAAACATACAACACCACAGTAATGTGGTACATCAACAAGCAGGAGGGCACCCAATTTTACCCCCTGTGCTGGTTAGCCACGAGTCTATGACCTACAGCCACCTCCATGGGCCTACACCTGATTTCCCAATACCTACCAGGGATCAGCAACACACTGGCAGACCACCTAAGCAGAAACTTACTGGAGCCCTACGAATGGCAGCTCCACAGAGAAATCTTTCTGCAAATCACCCAGGAGTGGGGGACCCCAGAGATGGACCTCTTTGCCTCGCACCTCAACCACCAGCTGCGCAAGTTTTGTACCAGAGAGTATCACCTCCAGGCATGGAAGGTGGATGCCTTGACCTTCCCCTGGAGCACCCTGTTTGTGTACGCATACCCTCCTCTGCCAAACAATCAGAAGGGGGGAACACCTCACAACCTTCCATCCCTCTCATTCTGGTTTACTTAGCAGAGTTGTTCAATAGTGGCTTCTCCTTCTCCTCTATTAAAATTCATACCTTGGCCATTTCTGGCCATTATGATTCAGATCCACCCCTCCTCTCTCACCCTTTGATTAAGCAATTCCTCGGAGGGCCTTCTAATATCAGGCCTCCCAGAAGACCTCCTACTCCTCCCTGGGACCCGAATTATGTGTTAGAGAAGCTAACCTTACCGCCTTTCAAACCTGCCATTTCAACAGAATTGAAATACCTCTCTTGGAAGACTGCCTTCCTACTAGCTATCACCTCAGCCAGAATGGTCTCAGAACTTCAACTTCTCATGGCTGTTGAGCCCTTCATAATTTTCCATACAGACAGAGTCTCCCTGAGGACTTATCCCTCCTTGATGCCCAAGGTGGTATTTGACGTGACCCTTAACCAGGCTGTACACCTTCCCACCTTCTTTCCCAACCCTCAAAACAAGGGGGAGAGACTTCTACACTCACTAGATGTCCACAGACAACTCAGATACTATCTGGACCGCACTAAACCATTCAGAAAAACTGACCAGTTTCTGGTAAGCTTTGCCACAGGGGCAGAGGGGAAGCCCATCTCCAAACAAACAATTCCCAAATGGATCTAACATTGTGTCCATTTTTGCTACAGACTACATGGGAAACCCATCCCTAAGTCCATCCATACCCACTCCACTAGGGCAACCTCCACTTCCACTGCCTTCCTCAGAGGAGTACCTACCAGGAACATTTTGGAAGCGGCCATCTGGACCTCTGTCCATACCTTTACAAAGCATTACCACCTACCTCTCTTTTCTAAGTCTAGGGTAGGGTTTGCCTCTGCAATTCTGCAGGGCCTCCTGACCCATACCTAGGACTCTACCTATCCTTCCACCCTCTACCTCAGCTTTGGGAATCCCCCCAAAGGTGATGACTGCAACAGTTAAATACGAAGAACATAATACAGTTGTGTACACTTACCATAAATGTAGATGTTCGAGTGTATTCACTGTTGCAGTTTTGGTTTCCCTCCCTCCATCCCCCTTTTCACTTCTTCCCCTAGGGGGGCACATGCTTCCCCAAGGTGGATGTTTGCCACCAGGACCACTGCTCTCTTTTTACTTGTGCTTCTGATGGGTTAGGGCAAGAAAAATTGATGTAATGACGTCGGCTGCCTTGCTTTATAGTACTGGCGAACTGACATCAGACTACAGGTGACAGCAGCTGGCGCACAAAAACATTGACTCTGGTATGCGGGCCGGCCGAGGGCTACCACAGCAGAGATAACCCACAGATGATGACTGCAACAGTGAATACACTCGAACATCTACGTTTATGGCAAGCGTACACAACTGTACTTTCTTTGATGGGATAGTTTTAGGTTTTATAAATTGACTAATCATAATTACGTTTAGTGAAGTCCTTTTTATGCTATTTTTTCTCCTAGTTGCTTCTTATTCTTGTATTAAAAGCCCATGAGAGAGATATATTATGCTCATAGACATTGCAACCTCAACCAGTCATAGCCCCTAGGCTGTCACTGTAAAGTGCCTAATAATTGTATGTATCTATTCAGTAAGTGTGCAGAGTAAGGTGCACTTTATTCACATATATCTTGCCTTTTATCAGCTGGACATACTTGCATCACTGAGATACCATTAAAGCTGACTGATGCAGATAATGCCATTACTCCCCAGGCATGCAGTTCTCTGGAAAGGCAGGCTTCACAAAGGGGCTGGTAACTGAAACGTGCTTCAGTCTTAGCTTCAAAATTAGTGATAAGCTACAGTCCTTTGCTTGTGCAACCTCAACACTGGCTGAAGTTATCCATTGATAACTTTAATCTTCATTCTGTCCAGTCATATGGTTTCACTTGCATCATTAACACTAACAACATGCACTGACAAAATTTGGTGTAGAGCAACATCAGTTAGGTTCTTGCTTCCTCACCAAAAATGTATAGTGTATCAAGTTTATCGCTGGACTGTTATTAGCTGTCATTTAACTATATTTCTACATAGAACCTGCAAATGTATGTAAAGCACAGATGTTCTTTTTCTCCTGTAGTGCTTAAAAAAGTAATAATAATACAATTGTCATAGGTTCATAGGTGAGTACTAGGCTAATGGCCCTGGAGCCTTTACAAGCCTAGCCCATAGGATTACCCTGGCATCGTGTCACCCAACCTTAGTTCCTAGTGCCTCTGTTGAGTAGAGCCACTGGAGTGATCCCCGGGGTGAATTTTCTATTTCCCATCCACTCATCAAGATTTGTCTTGAAGAGGGCCAATGAGGTGCTCTACTTGACATGTATGGGAAGTCTATTCCAGAGCATGGGCAGTCTCTGGGTTATGAACCTGTCCTTCCAGCATGTTCTGTTGATTGTGGTAATGAGGTTGAGGTCTCTGGAGTGTGTGGTGTGGCGGGATTGGGATTTCTTTAGATGTAGCATTTCTAGCAGAGATGGGTCAGACATGGCTTTGTAAGTCGAGCAGTGATCACCTCTAAGTAGGCGATATGAAACAGAGAATAGTTGGAGTTTTTTGAGTCTGTTCATATACGACAAGTGTTTAGGGCCTAGGATCCTCTTTGTTCAGTTGTTGCAGGTGTCTAGTGAGGTACATGCCAAATGGAGCATTGTACTCGATGATTGGCCTGATGAGGGAAGAGTAGAGGGAGACAATTACCTTTTTCTTCCTGGATGCAAAACCCTTAGTAATGAGATGTGCCACATAGAAGGACTTTCTGACCACAGTGGCAACGTGGTGGTCAAAAGAGAGGTTGCTGTCAAACTGTGTTCACAGATCTCTTATAATGCCTTCTGTGTTCAGTGGACTACCATCATTGTGGTAATTCAAGGGAACCAGGTTTTTCCCAAAGGGGATGAAGACACATTTTTTGGCATTGAACTTAAGGCCATGGTTCTGATACCAGTCGTTGGTCTCATCGAGGCCTTTCTATATGATGTCAACATCACTGGGGGAGTTAGTAATAGCTCCCAACTTACAATCATCTGCGAACTTTGTCAGCCAAATTCCCTTCGTGTTGGCCTGGATTTAGAGAAGTAGATACCAAACAGGAGAGGACCCAGGACCGAACCCTGTGGGACTCCACTCGTATCTGGTCGGCAATCTGACTTGGAGTCAGCTACATTCACACTGGGTTCTATCTGTGAGCCAGTTTGCAACCCTCCTAGTGATATAGGGGTTGACGCCTAGCTTAGTAAGTTTTTCTATGATTCCTGAGTGGGGAATGGTATCAAAGGCCTTGGCCAGATTAAGGTAGGCTGTATGAACCACCTTACCTCCATCCAAAGCTCTGGTGACTGACTCAAAGAAGTCAACCAAGTTGAGCAGGCATGATCTACCCTTCACAAAACCAAACTGTGTAGGATCCAGAGTTTGGAGATTCCCCATATCCTTGTTTATTAGGTCCTTGATGATGCGTTCAGTAGCTTTGCATATCAGACTCGTCAGGCTAATGGGGCGGTAGTTCTCGTGGTCTGTAGTTGCTCCTCCTTTGTGGAGAGGGATGACTGTAGCAGTGCGCCATTCAGTAGGGACAAAGCCTGAGGTGAGGCTGTGATTGAACAGGGCACACAGGTGAGGTGCCAGTTCACTCTGTAGTTCATGTAGAACACAACCAGGGATACTGTCAGGTCCCATAGAAGTTGTATTCTTGGCCTTGGACAGTGCGTTTTAACCTGTGCAGCAGTAATACTGAGTGCCTGGCAATCTACTGGTATTGTGGTTGGTCCTTTGGGGGGGGGGGTTAAAGTTAGCACTTAATCTGTCCGCCAGTATATTTGCAATATCTGTTGACTTGGTATAGGAGGTACCATTGTGTAGTAGCTAAGAGCAAGTCTGGGTATTGCCATGGAGATTCTTTACAGAACTGTAGAAGGCCTTGTGGTTGTCTACTAAATGCTGCAATTCTGTTTTCATAGCTAGCTTTAGAGGATTTGATGAGGGATCTCAACCTTTTGATGAGGCTGATAAGGAAGTTTTTCCAGTCTTGGGACTTCACCTTATTCCACATCAGTTTCCTCCTCCTCTTGTAGAGTTTGTTTATGACAGGGGACCACCAGATTGGCTTCCTTTTTTTTTTGAGGAGAGTGTCTTAGTTCTGTTGGGTATGGCGAGATCCATGCATTTGTGTATGTGTTCATACAATGCATTGGTGTATGATTTGGTGGTCATGCAACTATTCTCCATTTGCATGGGTGCCGTGAAGTTAGCCACCTCTGTTTTTAGGAGCCCACAGTTAGCTTTGGAGAAGTTTTTCATGGTGGTTACCTTTGCTGGGGGGGCTGTGGATTTCCAAGGTGATTAGCTTGTGATCTGATCTAACCAGGGAACAGTTGACTATTGGTGTAAAGCAACGGTCACCCATGTTAGTAATGACCAGGTCAAGGATGTTGCTACCTTTAGTGGGGGTAAGAACGAGCTGGTCCAGGGGATTGGAATTAATGAATTCCAGAATGCGTTGGGAAGTGGATTGGTACATGAGTAGTTTTCCCAGTTAATGGAGGGGTAGTTGAAGTTGCCCGGTATGAGAGCGTTAGGTTGGACCCTAATATTCTCCAGGGTGCTTAGGAAGGTGGAGTGTGACTCTTGGGGCATGGTTGCGGACCTATAGCAGTCTATGACCTGAATCGCTGTCTTACCCAATGTTAGCTGCACCTGAAGTATCTCAGATGCATTATGTTGGGCTTCCAGTCTGGAGGTGTGGGCATCCTTTATGAATATGGAAACACCACCGCCTTGGAGCTTTGCTCCAAGTTCTGGGGCCGAAAGGTGTTGAATGAGTTGTAGACTGGTAGTGCAGGGGTGCTTTCTGCTGCCTTGAACCAGGTCTTTGTTACAGCACAAATGTCGATTTTTTCCATTTTAAGGAGCTTCGAGCGATCATTAAGCCTTGTACTAAAGAACACAAAATGCAGTCTGGTGCCTGGTCCACCCTAGTATGTAGCTTTGCCAAGTTTGTTTCCTCCTTGGAGGTGGTTTACTGTCTGTTTCAACTCAGCATTGTTAAACACACTGGACATGTTTGCTCTCTTCAAAAAGAAGCATGCTGCTCTACCTTGGTTTGCTGCCAGTATTAAGTAAAGATAAAAACTGCTATTTTCTGGAACTGTTTTTATTTGGTGTGACAGCCATTTCATGGTATCTAAACAAGCAAGGGGCATCACTGTCAAACTGTGCTAGGTGAAGTTAGTGTGCCAGTGCATTCCATAAGTTCTGCTGCTGCTCTGCAGTGATTTAGGACCAGTGTCTGGTAATGATCTTCCTGAAGTGTAGCATTCTGTAGATTGACTTATTTGCCAGTCAAGAGAAGGCGTTTTGCCCCCCTTTTCGGTTTGGTGTAGTGGTACATGGAAGGAGTTCATACTGTGTGTTTTTCATTCTATATCAATGAAGAGTCTTTCTAACCCTTTGCCCATTTCCCACTTACTCCATGCCTCATTGTAAACTTCAGAAAAGGAAGAACAAAATGTATTGTAATTACCTCCCAATGGCCAGTAAGGGTGCATTTTCAGTCTCCCAGATCCATAGGATATAAGAAATTCTCTTGGTTCTAGCCAAGAGATTTTCATTTTGTTGACATAAAAATAGACTCCACCTCAGGACCTGGGTCTTGCTGTACATCTTCTGATCCCACTGGACCACCTGACCTTAGTGTCAGAGGTGAATGAAGCTACCAGGAAGTCTTCCATCTGGAGGAATGCGCTGATAAGTCTGTAGTTCGGAAAAGCAGTTTTGTATGAATCGCAAGTTGAAGTCAACTGGGGACCAGTATTTTCCCTGACATTAACTCCTCCTCCAGATTCCACAGTGCATTGCACTTCCCTTCAGCCACCGGGTCTCTCTCGCTGTTGTTTCTTTAGTGTGTAGCCAGTGTGCTTTGACTTTGCCAGATGTGCAGAACTGATTTGTCAGTTTAAATTTTGGATCCAGTGTTTGTTTTCATCCGATTCAACACATGGTTTGTCAGATTTGGCCAGATCCATTCTTGGCACCAACTCTGAAGCTTGTTTTCTGTTCCAGGGCTCTGACTCCTCCCCTACCCATAATTCCCTGCAGTCCACCCAAATACCTCAAATCTTATTTGCAGTTGTGTTCTCAAGGGCTCCTTTTTTGGTAGAGTGTATCCTTTTGGTATTAAGCCTTCACTCCTTCCTTACCAAGAATTCTTTCAGATTTTGTAATTTTCCTGATAAAACTGTTTGTTGTTTAGTATGTGTTTACTAGTAGAGGTAGGTTAGGTAGCTGTAGTGTCTTATACTTATTATATGGTGTACTGTAGAGTTTAGATAAATATTTTAGCGATTTTTATACAAGTAGTAGATAAGTTTTCTTAAGTTAATACGCTTCTAGTGTGTTGTTGCTGCTATTACAGTAATAGTGATGTAGTTAAATTTTTCTAATAGTTGACTGTTTATCTGTGTGCAGTGATTCTGAGATGTGAAATTTTTAATGATTTAAGAAGTGCGCTCAAGCTGCCTCCTCAGGACCCACATTTGCTTTGTGTTTATTGTATGGGTCCTGCCCACCTAGAGTCGGATTGCTACTCTTATGCATCTTCTAGTGCTTGGGCCCTTCAGACTGGACGTGAGAAATTGATTGTGAAAGGAGTACTCCCCCTCTGCTTCTCCATCTAAGATAGTGGAAAAGTCTAAATCAGAGCAGAAACCCAAGGATAAGGATAGAGGCAAAGATAAAGATTAAGGAAATTCAGGCAGGATTGAGGCAGCAGGATCAGATTCAGCCAGGAAACCTTCTTAGATCCGACAGTACCAGTCAGACTGAATCCAAAATCAGCTTGGAGGTCAGAACTATCAGCTCTTCTGCTCTCTTTCTCTTCTCTTTGGCCCTGGTTCTCACTGGAAACGCTAAGCCTGAGACTGCATTATCCTATTCACCAAGAAAGGAGATTTACTAGACCACCTTCCATGACCTCTTCCTCCTCGTCATTCCACAGTCTTACTGAGCAGAGTGATGAGGAATTTTCCAAAGACTCAGATCCAGCTTGGGGTTCTCTCTGTATTGCCCACATAATGAGTATTGGTCTAGCATACCCTCCACTATTTTTTTCAGTACCACTCCATCCTACATTGGACCCAGTCACGATTGGCTTTGTCCTCTCCTGAGGTGTCTTCATTGGGGTCAGCAGTTGTAGTTAGTTCGACCTCAACAGTATCCTTTTCTGTTGTGACTCAAAAGCTGTCAGATCAGGGAGAGTCTCCGAGTCGAAGCATCTGTGCCCTGGTTCTATGGAAGGGATTGACACATGGGTTATCGGACCCATCCCTACTTCTCAGACCATCGGCCCGTGACCGCTCAGTTCCTAGGCCGACTTCAGGGTCGAGTCGCTTCGGTGAATAGGAATCTCTATTGTCCTTGGACAGGGGTAGGTCTTCAGAGCTGATTGCGTCTTCTGCTTTTCGTAGGATCTTAGCTGTACATAAGGAGAAAGCCCCCTCAGCCAGTTCAGTGCCACCAAAACCACAAGATTCTGTCTCTTCTTCCTTATATCATCCTGTCAGCGAGGGACAGTTGGAACCATGAGCTTCTGAGATTCTATGCTATGTTAGCTCCCAGCCTCATTCCAGGCTTTCTGAACCCCCACCAGAAATGATACAGAAGAAGTTGACATGCAAAAGGAAGCACATTAACTCTTCTCCAGAGTCCTTCACTGAAGACACTGATTTGGGTGAAGGTGAAGGATCCCCTTGCTCCCCCTCAGAATACGTCACCTTTGGTGAAATCCTTGAATTGATAAAGCAGAGAGGGGGATGGTCTACCCAAGATCCCTTACCTGGTGGCTCACTGTTCTTGCAAGCTTTTGATTCAGGTCCAGCATCATCTTGGGTGGTACCTCTCATAATGTCTCATTGACCCCCTCATTGATCTCATGGCTCACTGGGCATGGAAGGACCTTGATTTAGTGGAACCCATTCCTAAGAAAGCAGATAGAATTTTGGCAGCTCCAATACATAGTAAACATTGGACTAAAGGTCCTGCAGTAGATACTGTGGTGGTAGCAGCAACGAAAAAGGAATAATCTGAAGAAAGTTCCTGTGTTCATCCACATAACAGGGAGTCTAGAGCGATGGGCAGGTTCGGGAAATGAACTTGTGCTTCATCAATTTTTGCTCTTAGATTGATGACTTATTTGACTCATGTCAGTGGGTCCCAGAGAGATTTGACTAAGGAACTCTACAAATTCCTTTCAAGTGTCTTATCTGCAGATGTCTATAATATGGTGGACCCCTATCTATCTACCCTGCAGTCAACCTCCAGTGTAGCGATGTGACTGCTCTACAGTACAGCTGGTGATATGGCCAGGGCAGCAGGCAGTGCCATAACCATATGCTGTCATGCCTGGATGCTTCTTTGTGGAAGCCTTTAAGACGCCAATTGTCAGTATCCCCATGCTATTTTAGACCCAAAGTCAAAGACACACTTACCAGAAGTCAGCAGGATGGTAAGACTCTCTCTACAGTGAAAATTTACTTCACTCCTCAGCAATCTTTTTCTAGGAATCAGAGGATGGGAAAGAAGATGTGGTTCTGAAAATCTCAGAGCCCTTACTAGGACTCTTCTTATGATAGGTCTCCTCTTGACAGTGGTAGAGGCAACTCTTAACAGATGCTCTAGGAGCAGAGGCAAACTGCACAACCAGGGCTTCCACAGTTCTTTCTTAGAGAAGCTGTATTGGAGCCACTGAAAGGTTGCTTGACTGCTGCACTGTGGCGGCAGTAGTTGGACATTTGTCTTTGCCTTCACAAGCTTGGAAGGTATAACTACAGATTCATGGGCTAAAGATAATTTACAGTGGCTACTCCAGTCTCCTTTTCCATCCTCCTGAGAAAGAGGAACATCCCTGGTGTTTCACCTAGTAAGTGGGAACCAGCAAGAACAGAAATGTCAAAACTGCAATGAAAAAAGTCATCAAACTGGTCCCCCAGTACTGGTTAGAGTCTGGAGTCTTCTTAAGGTTCTTTTTAATAACAAAGAGGATGAGGGACCTCAGACCAATTTTGGATCTCAGTCGAATCAGTTCATCAAACAGACTAAATTCTGGATGGTTACACTTCAGTCCATATTGCCTCTGCTGAAGAAGGACATTTGGATGTGCTCAGTAAATCTACAGGATGCTTACTATCACATGAAGATAGAGAAGCACTCCAGGAGAACCCTCTGTTTCCAGCTGGGCGCCAATCACTGCCAATTGAGAACCATGCCTTTCGGTCTCACCACATCCCTCAGGGTGTTCACCAAGATAATGGCAGTAGTGACAGCACACTTGCATCTGCTAGGGATCCAAGTTTTCCCTTATCTCGAAAACAGGCTCCTAACTGCTGCCTCTGAGCATTTACTGTTATATTATCTAGATCCTGTGCTCCAGTGGTTGTGGCAATTAGGGATAACAATACCTTTACCCAAATGCCATCTAACAACACAGCAAATAAGCGTTCATAGGATGCCACCTCAAGTCAAGACTCCAGTTTGTAATGTTGCTGTAGCAACTACTCTTAAAAGGGAACTAACGCTTTCATGTACAGCAGTCCACTCTCTCAGTTTATTTATTTATTTTACATTTGTTGACTGGGAGAGTCCAACTGGATTACAAGTCCATTTTCAGTGGAGGCCCGGGAAGAAAAGCTCCAAGAGAACAATTTTTTACAAAACATAGTTTTAAGGATGGACTTTTTACATACAATTGCCATAGAAGAGACTTTGACATACATATTAACTAACAGATAGGATACATTCATTCTCTACAATATAATATTACATTTTAGAAGATATTCCTAAGTTTAGGATTCCTGTGATAGATTTACTATCCGAGTAAAAGCAGAGAGACATATAATAAGGCTCCGAGAGAGCATATGATGCTCACTGTAGTTGAGAAGGATAACAAATTGATTCACTATATGTCTTTGCCTGGTTTTAGTTGAGAAGCATAACAAATTGATTTATAATATGTCTTCTCATGGTTTTAGTTGCGTATGGAGAACTCAACATTGCTGGGGTAGTTTTCCCTAACTCCTGGAGAGATGGGATGAACAATAGATTAACAGTCCTAAGTGGGTACAGTACTATGATTGATTGGCTTAGCAGAGTTACTTAAGTTAGGTGAAGTGTTCTAATGAGACATTAGCCGGGGGGATACAGGAGCACAGTCGATTATTCAAAAAGTGAGTTTTAACAAATTTCTTGAACTGTGATGGGGATTTGTTGTCAGTTATGTGGGCAGGAAGGGAGTTCCAGGTTTTTGCTATACAGTGGCTGTTGACAGACTTACCAGCTTCATTGCTGTATTTTATTACTTTGAGGAGGTTTTGTGTGCTAGACCTCAAGGGCCTGGCAGTTGTATAGGGTTGGAAAAGATTTTGTAGGGCTGGGGTGTTTTCAGAGTTATGTATTATTTTGTGTGCTAGTGATAGTTGATTGAGTTGAAGTAATAGTGGTAGTTCTAGCCAATTGAGTTTTTAAAACATTCACAGTGATGTGTTCTGATGGGAGAAGTTGTAGCAAATTTGGCTATCTTATTATAACAACTATCAAGTTTGTTTAGGTTGGATTTGCAGAGATTTGTAAGCACGGGGAAGGCATAAAGTAAGGTGGATAGTAGGTGAGTCCTTGCTATTGTAGTTTTGGAGTGGCCAGTGAGGAATTTTTTATTGCGATACAGTAGGCCAAGTTTTTTATGTACTTTTTTTATAGTTGTAGAAATATATAGGTCAAATCTAAGGTGATTATCTATTTCAACCCCTAAGAGTTTGCTATGATTTGTGGGGATAACTGTGGTCTTGTTAAAGGAGGAAATGAAGAAAGAATCACTTGGAGATGTGGCTGTGTGGGAGTTAAGAGTACTAGCTTTGTTTTACTTGGGTTCAGAATAAGTCTTTGGTTTGTAATCCAAGTTTCTGCTAGGGAAAAGCATTCTTGTATTAGGGAGTGAAGGATGTCAATTGATTTGGCTGCACATATTATGATGGTATCATCTGCATATTGCACTATTGAGGCTTGGGAGGGTAAAAAGAAGTGGCCTCAGGATGGAGCCTTGGGGTACTCCTAGGGAGACTGGTAGGGAGGGGGAGAGTTGGTTTTGCCACATAACAGCTCGTTTCCTTCCCTCTAGGTAGTTTTTGAACCAGGAGATGGCAGGGGTGGTAAAGTTTAGAGTTGCTAGTGAAAGAAGGAGTTTATTGTGGTTAACCATATCGAATGCTTTGGACAAGTCAAGGAAGGTGGCAGATACAAGGAGTCCATTGTTTCTCTGAGTATTTGACAATGTTGATGAATTCTGTTAGTGCGGTGGAGGCACTATGGAAGGGTCTAAAGCCATGTTGTTGTGTTGCTATTGGATTATTTTCTAGGAGATATTTCATTAGTTGCTTGTGTATTGCCCTCTCTAAAATTTTAGATAAAGGGGTAGTATGGCTATAGGGCGGTAGTTATTGAGTTCCAGGGAGGTTCCCCTTTATGTAGAGGGATGATATGTGATATTTTCCATAGCTTGGGTACTATACACTCGGAGATGGATCTGTTAATTAGGATGGAGACAGGATATGATATGGCTTCTGCAGCCAGGTGGAGATATTCAGCGGGTAATTTATCTGCGTCTAGAGACGTTGGTTTGCGCTTGCGGAGTAGTTTTTCAATGGATTTGGTTGGTTCTGGGTGGAAGCTGAACTCTGGGCAATTATTAGTTGGGGGTGGGGGATTTGCAGGGATGGGGATGTTGTCTTAGGGTTGGGTGTTTGCAAGGGTCTGGAAGGTTTCTGTAAAGTATTTATTAAATTGAATGAGGATGTCTTCTTGGTTATCATCTGTTTTTGGGGTTGGGGTAGTTGTTTTACCTGTTTGTAGAAAAGAGTTAATTGTCGCCCAAAATTTTTGTGGGTTGTTCCTGCGCTTATCCTGTAATTTTTAGTAGTAAGATGTTTTGTCTGTTTTGGTGAGTTTTTTGGCTTTGTTACATAGTTCAACGTATATTTGTTTGTTCAATTGGGATTTACTGTTGAGGTAGTTGGTCCAGGCCTTATTTCGTTTTTTGAGGAGGGATTTTGTGTCTGGGGTTAACCAGGGGGCATATTTAGTTTTAATTCTTGTTGTTCTGGAGGGGGCATGATGAAGGGTGTTTAAGAAGGTAGTATTGAAATACAGTACAGCTTCATCAAGAGGTAGGTTTTTTAGGGGGGTCCAGTTTCACATTTTAGGTCGTTTATAAAGTTGGAGCGGTTAAAGTGTTTTTTGTTTCTAATTAGGCGTGTAGATATTTGGGTCAGTTGTCGAGATTTTGATCTGAGTAAGAATGTGGCTTGGTGGTCACTCAGGGTGTCTGGTAGACACCCTGCTAGGGAATATCAGTGATGGGTGGGATACGATATCCAGTCTAGAGTGGATTGGTGTTTGGTTCTCTTGTCTGTTCTTGTGGGGGAAGTGAGTTGGATTAGGCCATGTAGGTTAATATGGGAGAGTGGGTTATGACTGGAACAGTTTTGCCAGTCAGTATTAAAGTCTTCTAATACTATGCTTTCCTGGGGGAGGGAGTTAGATATCCATTCTAGGAGTTTTTCTGTAATGGGGATATTGTTGCCTGGAGGGATGTAGCATCCTATGATGTTGATGTGTTTACTATCATTAAGTTTTAGCTTTGTTAGAGTGAGTTCAACTTTATCGAGGTCTGGGGTTGTTATGTCTACTTTCTCAAAGATGAGGTGAGATTTATACACTATAGCAACCCCCCCCCTTTTTTTTATCTGTTCTACCACTAAGAATTATATTGTAACTTGGTGGGGTGATTTCATTGTTGTGGTTGCCTGGTTTAAGCCAAGTCTCTGTTAGTATGACTATCTCAGGTTGATAAAAGGAGAGCAGTGCATGAAGGTCGTATACTTTTAGTATACTTCTGACATTTAAATTTAAAATGAGGAGCGTGGATTTGTCTCGGTGAAGTAGGGCATCATTCAGGTCTAGGGTTGGGGCTTCTAGATTTTGTGGGCCTGGGTTTGGGTGTATATCACCACAGCTAATGAGTTGGGTTCTGAGGTAAAAATAGAGTTTTAGTAGTTTGTTTAGGGTCTTAAAGCTCTTTATAGTTGTTTAGGACTGGTAGCGTGATGGCTGTAATCTCTGTGTATAGTGGTGAATAAAGAAGGTTTGCTAGTGATATGGGACTAGTTGAGTAAAAGAGTGTGTTATAATGTTAGTGGAAGTAGTTTTTCTTGGTATGTGGATAAAGTTAAGTTGTTTTTGGTGTTTGGTGATAGAAGTTAGCAGTGGGAGGGTGGATACACCTAGGAGCAATTATAAGAGGTGTATGCATGTGGGTTTGGGTAGTTTGAGCATGGTTTGGTTGGGTTTGGTCATGAGTGAGAGATCTGCTTGGGATGGGGTGGGTGTGATGAGAGGTGTTTGTGAATGTAAGGTAGTTAGATGGAAGACTGCTTTACAGGATGTGGAATAGTGGAAGAGAAGGAAATGGGTACAGGGGTGGGGCAGATTCAGTGATTGGTGGTTAGCATGAGGAGAGTGGCTAAGTTTAGTTGAAATGTAGCACTAGTGGTGGCCAGTGGGAATATGGGGCAGCGAGGGGAGCGGAGTGGGCCCTGAGCCATTTTGAGAAATGTGCCTTAACATCTTCTATGTTTTTCTGTCAGGTCACTAAGATTATTTGACTTATTTTACTTTCATTGGTACCTTGCCACGGAGCTCAACAGAACTCCTTTGAAGACAAAACTAAGTTCAGTGTCCAGAAGATAACCAAGTCCATGATTTCTAACCTAACAATTTGCATAAACCATGATGCTGTGGTCAGAAACAAGGATGACAGGTGCTGGAATTGTCTTATGCTGTAATGCCTGACTTCACCTGAGTAATTTTTCCAAGAGCTTCTAAGTATCCTTCTAGAATATTTCCTTCAATGGCATTGGACCCGTTCATTCAACAGATGGGAGAGTTTAAAGAACATGAACAGGATGGGAAGACCATAATGGCCACTGGTATCCACTTTCAAATGCCACATCATCCCTTTGCAAGTAAACAAGGGGACCTAAGTGGTTGTGGTTCAAACAGGTCCAGCAACAGCAGGAGCCATGGCCCATCTCAGAATGGGCATCTATTTAGAGTAAGTAACTGTTGACAGGAACACAGTTGTAGGTTCCCTGAATTTGTCTTTGCAGCTTCCTGTTCAGATTCAAAATCTTGAACCTCTTCAGGAAAAGAGTAATCACTCCTCCTTTTACCAGAAATTACTTTACAAGAAGGATCAACAGCCTGAATTAAACCCTGAGACCCTGAGCCAGTTTCAGTAAATTACTCATATCCAAAGAAATTTGAGGAGGGGTGGCCAACAAATAAGCAGCAATCCTCTGGACCTTTCTGACTGTTCTCTGGAGAGACTTGGGAGTCAGCTCTCTTTGCATTTGGTTGTGTGGTTGGTCATCACACAGGATAGAGAATCTGAAACATTTCCATCTCATCAAAAATGGGTAAGAAATAGAGATGTTGACCTTTCAGATAAAGTGAGGCACCTATCCTTCCAGATGAGAGGCTGACTGTTATTCTAGATTATTTTTGGTAGCAGAGGTCTTACAGGCCTGTATATTAGATTTAAGTGGTATAAAGTAGCATTCTGGATGTTCTTATGCAGGTAATTTTTCCTTGCCTTATGAAGGAAAATTGTGTATGATCACTTGATCTTCAAAATGCATACCTGCATGTCAAGATAGCTAAGGAGTCAAAGAGGTTCAACCTTTTCCAGGTAAGAGTTAGTCAGTGAAATTTTTGAGACCTCCTGTCCAGTCCCAGTCTGCCTCCAGAATTTTCACCAAATGGTATGGCTGTAGAGGCAGCACTCAGCATACCTGGTGATCAAGATATTTCCCCTACCTAGTTGATTGGCTCATCTATGATTGAGAAACTTGTCATAGTAAAAGAATCTTTACTACACCTAATATAATCCATGAGCATTATGGTGAACACTCCAAAAATGCCAGTGGAGTCTTTGCAGACCTTAGTGTTTGCAGGCTGTTCCCTTGACGTACTGTCTAGCTATGAGAGTTTCTTAAGAAAAGATTCCCCACTGCATTGAGAAGTCTCTTTTCTGGTATCATCAGACATTGTTTCTGTTTCATTTTGTAGTGGATCTCAAGAACACAAAGGAATACTTTTTCAGGTCTGTTGTCAGAATTTCAGTGGCATGCAAGTCGCACCTTGATTGGTGGTTTCACACTTCTAATTTGTCAGTGGGAAGCCCCTTTCACCTTCCTGCTCCCTTAATGATAGTTGCCACAGGGGAGGATAGTCAGGCATAATGGTCCAAGGTGAATGGTTAGTTGGGAGGCCAATGTGCAAATAAATGTGTTGGAGATGAGAGCAGTCCTTATGACATTCCCCCACAAAGTGTCTTTGCCATACACATTCTTACAGCATAGTATTTGCATGATACATAAGCAGGGAAGCACCCACTTATACCCTTTATGCTGGGAGGCCAGGACGGTGAGGAAAGGGACATGTCATCTGATCACATTCTTAAAGCATTCTACATTTCTTGCGAGGCCAGCTTCTTAACAGATGGGCTCATCTGTTGCCTTCTGATGCCAAACTCATGGTCTCTAAATTTGACAACATCTCAGAATTTGGCAACACTAGCCAGGTTCTCTATGTGAGTCTTTCAGTGGATCCTAGCCGTCCATTGGTCAATCAGGAAGCAACCAATGTCCTTTCAGGTCATCCCCTTAAACATTTGCAGCAGAGGTCAAATACATTGGTAGTTAAGTTCTCCATATCGTCATCAGGGATGCTTTCACTCCTTCGTTTGCCCACTTCTCTCACTTGGGGGGGCATTTTCTGGGAAGAACTGTCCAGGCCAGTCTTCACATCAGTATTTTTAAGGTGAGAGCAGTCCTCCTAGCATTGTAGACCTTTCAGGACCCCCCCCAACTGGGTGTGATCTTTATCTAAACAGACAACATGGCTGTGGTTTGGTACATCAACAAACAGGGAGGGACCAGAACTTATCCCATGTGTCAAGAGGCTGAGAGAGAATGGCAGTGAGCAATATCTTCCCTGCCAGTTTCTAATAGCAATGTATCTATCCGTTGGTAAGAGAGCAGATTTTCAGCTGTTGCGGCCAACCTTGTTGTGATCTGTTTGAACACTAAATGCAACAAGTTCTTTGCTATAATCCTTATAAGGGGGAGTTACCCAGTGATGTTGCAATCACCCTTGGCCCTCTGGAATCCTTTACGCCTTTCCCCATCACCATTGATCCCAAGGTTCTTACAGAAAACATCTTGGTTGAGGGTCATAGTCATCCTCATAGCTCCTTACTGGCCTTGACAAGTGTGGTTTCCCTTCCTGTGGCCCTGTCTAGTTCACCCTCCCTGGGTGCTGGGCTCTGTTCCAGACTTGCTATCTCACCCATTGGAGTTCCCTCACCCAAGCTTTCAGGCCATCAAATTAACTACATGGTTTCTCCATTTCCAGTGTTGGTTCAACAATTCAGGTTTTCCCCCTCTGTTGTCCACAGTCTGTCTTCCACCAGGAAACACTGTAAGAGAAAATGAAAAAGCTTTTCTGTTTGAGCTAGGGAGAAAAACATTGAACTTTTTTCAGCCCCTCTCCCAGCAATTTTGGATTTTCTTGCAGACCTTTTTCAATGTAGATCCAACTATTCCACTGTCAAGGTCCAGTTAGTAGCCATCCATTCTTTCCATGCAGGGGAAGAACCTAAAGCCATAGCTTCTCTTACATTATATAAGGCTTTTCTCCGGGCACTTTTCTTTTTCTTCTCACTTTGAGATCAATTTCCTCCTTGGGACATTACTACTGTTTTGCAGTTTAATGGGGGTCCTCCCTTTGAACTGCTGCTAAAGCTAATATTAAATGTGAGAGTGTTCAATCTCGCCTTTGTTCTTACACATGGGTTTCTCCTCGTGTCGGCTGCCTGCAAGCTCTGCATCGAGAAGAAGCTCGAGATCACCTAATACCCACAATCCCCCTCTGCCTCTACCTCAGATCTAGTTTGCCGCTGCAGCATCACTGGGTGAGCGCACCTCAGATAAGATTTAGAATTTTATTCTTGTATTTTCTCTGGTACTTTAGTGTTATAAGCTGTTTAATAATAGTTTGTGTGAGTGTGGTAAGGTATAAGGGAATCTCGGTTCCGTTTAAGTTATAAAACTTAGTCAGAGTTCTCTTGGGCTACCACCCCTTATTGGATTTGACAACGGATTGACTTCTCTACTGGATTTGACAGTTTTACGGACTTGACTCTTTTCTGGATTTGACTATCTTTCTACTTACTTTGACATGTCTGAAAAGGCCAAATCAGGGTTCAAGCGTTGCCAATGTGGGCAAAAAATGTCAGTAACAGACAACCATAGTTCCTGTGTCTACTGTCTTGGCCCTCTCCATCTGCAGAAGACTGCTCTATTTGTCATTCTTTCAGTGGGAGGGTCATGACAGATAGGCGAGGAAACTAATGGACAGGGGTTTATTAAAACCTTCCTTTCAGGAGGCTCTGGATGCTTCTGACCAGGCATCCAAGTCCTCGCATCGGAGCCCAAGTCATCGGCTCCGAGCTCTTCGACTAAAGTTAGATCACCGGTTCCACAGACTCGAGTGTTCAACTGTTGTCAGTTCCAAGCCTCAGTCTTGGAACCAGTGATGGAGCTCCCTCCTCGACACTATTGAGGTCGGCTCCATCTTGGTTCCTTCGACCGTTCTTCTAAGCTCTCCGATATCGATGTGGACCGTGTGGTGCAGAAGTTATTGGAACATTCGCCCTATCAAGCTTATTTGGTTTCCACCCAGTTGGTGTGAAACTTGAAGGCCTCCCATTATCTCCATCCCTTCCTCCGTCCAGACCTGTCCAGTCTTTGGCTTACCTCACTAAAGGAGTTCCATCTAAATACCCTTACATCCATTGTTAACTCATCCATGAGGCTGATATCATTCTTCCTTTACTAGCCCCATTTGATGGTGCCACACTTTTGGCCCTAAAGTAAAGGAGACCCTTACCGGTGTGAACAGGAGGAAAGACTCTGTCTGCGCGTGGTGGGAAAACCCCAAGGATCTTTCCCAGGCACACAGGGTGATGCCCCTCTAGAGGCAGAGGGGGGGCAGAGGTGGAAGACGCCCTGGCGGGTCCCAGAGGGGTCCGCGAAACCAAGGTGACAGGATACCCCCCTTTCAGCACTCCTGAGAGGCCCACTGTCCTGCTCTGGAGGCAGTCGGGGTCGCTTAGCTTTATACCCTCAGGCCTGGCAAAACATTACTACAGACAACTGGGTAAAAAGTGTTGTTACCAGAGGTTACAAAATACCATTCCTATCCACCCCATTTCCAAAGAAAAACTCCCAGATGTACCACCCCATCTGCGAGACCCAGCAGCTATAGAAATTTCAAAGCTGCTAGAAAAAGAGTCATCCAACCAGTCCCAGCGGACCAAATAGGATTCGACTTACTCAAGGTTCTTTTAGTTCCAAAGAAGACAGGGGACTGGAGGCTGATTCTGGACCTAAGCAACCTCAACACCTTTGTCAGGAAGGAAAAGTTCCGAATGGTCACGCTTCAATCGATCCTTCCATTCCTACAGAAGAGCGACTGGATGTGCTCAATAGATCTGAAGGACGATACTACCACATCAAAATGGCCAGGGCGCCCAGGGATCACTCCGGCTGGGAGCCAGTCACTACCAGTTTCGGGCCCTGCCCTTTGGTCTGACCTCAGCCCCAGGGTTTTCACCAAATGCATGGCAGTGGTAGCGTGTCTCATCTGGCTAGAGGATTCAGGTGTTTTCGTATCTGGGACGACTGGCTCCTGTCCTGCCACCACCAGGTCAACTGATACAGGCCAGGGATTACACCCTACAACTTTGTATTCACCTCGAATTTCCGAATTTGAAAAATCTTTACTACAGCCATCACAGCATATGGAATTAGATCGCATCATTTGGTTCTAAGGCTTCCAACAGAAAGGATAGTCGCACTTCAAAACAACATTTCTCTCCTTCTGTCCAAAATCCCGGCAAAGCTGGTTCTGAAGGTCTTGGGTCTCATGGCAGCTTCTCTCATTCATTGGGAAGACTGCACATGAGAGTTCTACAATGGCTGCTGTTTGCACAATGGTCATTCCAACAGCTACCTCTGACACACGATTCTGATAACAAACACATGCAAATCACACCTAACTTGGTGGCTTCAGACTTGCAACCTTTCCAGCGGAAGACCATTTGTGCTACCCACACCGCACGTCTTAATTTATAACCACGGATGCTTCCTGATAGGGTGGGGGCAGTCCAAGGCGAATGGACCAATCTGGGTACAATCTGCACATCAATGTTCTGGAGTTGAGGGCAGTGTTTTAGCGTTGCAACACTTTGCTCCCCTTCTTCCTCTAGGGACTATTGCAGTTCAGACAGACAACATGTCCGTAGTCTGGTACATAAACAAGCAAGGGGAACCAGGTCTTATCAACTATGCAGAGAGGCCATGAGAATTTGGCAATGGGCGGAGTCCACGGGTCGCTTCTGATCGCAACGCACATCCCGGGTCATCCAACGTCATAGCCGACAGGCTGAGCAGAGCAATACTGTTGCCTCAAACAGTGGTCAACATGATATAACATGATATTTCGCAGATCTGTCTCAATGAGCCAAATGCAGGAGCTACTTTGCCCTATTACCTCCAGGGGAAGTCCCAGGGCCAGCTGGTGGGTCTCCTGTATGCTTTTCCTCCTATTCCCCTGATTGCAAAGTTTCTGCAGAAAGCCAACAACCTTCAGAGGACGATAATCCTCATTGCCCCATTCTGGCCTCGTCAGATTTGGTTCCCCTTTCTATTGCATCACCGCATGGGGGACCTTGGATGCTGGACCCAGAGCCAGATCTACTGACTCACTTGTCAGGAGTTCCTCACCCATCTCTAATCACTCCATCTAGCAGCTTGGCTGCTTCCCTTTCTAGCCAGGTCTGATTCCCTTACACCGGCGGTTCAGAATATTTTAGTGGCTTCTCATAAAGCTTCCACTACAAAGACCTACACCAGTAAATGGAAACGTTTCGCCTTCTGGGCTAATTCACATCATTTGGACCCTGTTATAGCTCCGTTGAACAAGATCTTGGAGTTTTGACAGAATTGTTTCATGAAGGAGCTTCTCCTGCTACTTTAAGAGTGCAGTTGGCTGCCATTTCTAACTTTCATGTGGAAGAATGTGGTGCTTATTATTATGGCTCACAGACTTTGTAAAGCTTTTTAAAAGGATCTTTTCATATCAGACCACCAGTTAGAATTCCTACATCACCGGAATTTGAACCTCTTACTTTCTAAATTGATGTTGCCCCTTTGAACCAGCCTCAATTTGCCCATTGAAATTTTTATCGTAAAACTCTATTCCTGGTGGCCATTACATCCGCTAGGCAGTGTCTGAGCTTCAAGCTCTTTCTATTAAACACCCTTATTTAATTTTCCACTCTGACAGAGTATCCACTAATCCATCCTTTCTCCCCAAAGTTTGTTCTACTAATAATATTAATCAGTCCATTGAATTACCCACCTTCTTCAAAAATCACTCTAATAAATTAGAGTATATGTTGCACAAATTGGATGTCCATAGACAACTCAGATTTTATTTGGATAGAACAAAAGATCACAGGAAATCTGATCAACTGTTTGTAGCCTTTGCTGACAGCAGAAAGGGTGTAGCAGTTACGAACTCTTTCCAAATGGCTAACTGATTGTATCACACGCTTATGAGGCTTCTAATCAAACCTTATCGGTCAAACCTAAAGGACATTCTACGAGATCAGTGTCTACATCCTTAGCTCACGCAGCTCACTTACCATTAGACACGATTTCAGCGGCTGCTACTTGGGCTAAACCACATACATTTATCTCTCATTACAAAGTGGACAAGGTTTCTAGGGATAGGGCAACCTTTGGTTCCACCGTGCTCAAGAACGTTCTCCGTGAGTTCCTCAGGATCATGGTGCTAGGACGCTACCCATGTAAGAACACAGGCGAGATTGAACACTCTCACATATAGAAGTTACGTCCTTACCATAACGTTCCATGTGGAGTGTTCACCTCGCCTTTGTTCTTACACTCCCACCCTTCCCACCCTTAGGAAGAACGTTCGATTTGGTGCCTGGTCTGGAGTATTCTCCTTCTGCAGTTGCATTAGTTGTATTGTATGATACACTTGTGTAGATATATATATATATATATATATATATATATATATATATGTATATATATAGATGATCCTATCATTAGGTAAAGTTTTGGTATGTGTGTGCGCTCTCTATGGCTGGTTTGCTTGCAAACTAGATCTGAGGTAGAGGCAGAGGGGGATTGTGGGTATTAGGTGATCTCGAGCTTCTTCTCGATGCAGAGCTCCGAACCCATGTGTAAGAACAAAGGCGAGAAGAACACTCCACATGGAACGTTATGGTAAGGACATAACTTCTATATTTGTGTTGTGGAAGGCTTTATTTTGGTAGTAGCTATCATTTTCTGTAGCAGTATTTCTGAATTACTTGCCCTTTCTCAAAACCTCCCTGTCTAATTTTTCACAGACAAAATGTTCTTAAAATGTAATCCATTTTTCTTCCTCGGGTGGTTTCCAAGTCATCCATTTACCAGTCCATAAATCTGACAGTTCTCTTCCCAAAATTTTCAAACAAGGTTGAATATACCTTGCATTTGATAGATGTTTATCACCAGTTTTATTTTCATTTTCATCGGACAAAATATTTCATAAAATCTGATCAGCTGTTTGTTTCCTTTTCCAAAACCAGATTGAAAAAAAATCAGTATCTAAGGTCACGCTATCTCATTGGTTGTCTTAGTGCATTTATTTCATTTACCAAGGGAAGGGGTTATCACTCCCTTAGCCCCCCCCCCCATGCTCATTTATCAAGATCTGTGACTTCTTGTACATCCTTTTTCTTCTGTGTCCCAATTTGATGACGCATGTTCATAGGTAGGTACTAGGCTATTGACCATAGGGCCTATATAAGCCTAGCCAAATGGTACCCTGGCTTTTGCCACCCAAGAAAATTATTATTATTATGTGCTGCAACTATCTGGTCAGAAGTCTGTACCTTCATCTCGCATTAGCTCCAGAGCCACCTTTGGTTCAGCTGTGCTCAGGAATATCCTTCCATGAGGTCTCCCTAGTATAAAAGTGGCTGGGGGCTCTGTCCCATCTGTTGAGAAATGGATGGAAAAGACTTAGCATAACTTTTCATCTGTGTTGTTATACTCCATCCATTCCTCAACTACCCGCCAACCACCCCCCTTATCTTTTGTAATTATTATCTCTTTATTGTATTACAATTCTGAGATGGATCTGGCTTACCTTGCCGTGGCTCCAAAAGGTTAAGCCCATCTCCTCACTTATTCTTGTTGTAGATGACCTCCTTTTCCATTTAAATGCATTACTGTGTTTCCATCATGTACTCTACTTTAAACATTTTTCAAATGGTTTTGGGCAGGCAAGCTCTGTATGAGGTAGCTCATTCTGTGTATAGGGATAATGGGTAGGAGGAGCTTGAGCACCGGATCCAAAGCTTTGAAGTGGCCAAAGATGATTCTGCGGTTGGATTTGAGACCCCTCTGTTGAGGAATGGGCAGAACACAACACATGTCTAATATTATGTTAAGTACATAACTTTCATTTGAATCTAGTCGCTCTGGTGCTTGATGGCAAAGAAAGACAATGGACCTATCCATTGTGGGTGGGGAGGAGGGAATATACTCACACTTAAGGCACAAGCATATTTTGAGTTCCATGGTTGAGACAGGGGAGGGATTACGTATTTGAAACAGAAAACTATTTTCTTTATTAGCTTGGGGTCATGATATCCAGGCTTTATGCATAGATCCACTGTGCTTTGCATTCCATTCAAGACACTGTCCATGAGAACTAATCTTCCCTTTATGCCTGACAGATGCCAAAACCAATCTGAACCAGAGTATTAGTTTGTCTGCATTTTTTTCTAAAGCACTTCAGTAAAGAGAGTACATTTTGCATACTTTGGAGGTTCATAGGCAGTATCTTATTTATTTAATAGAATTGTCAAGACCTTTCCAGTTTATTTTCTCCCTTATGCCATTGTTATGCTGGCATCTAAAGTTTAAAAATAACTTTATCTACATGGATATCTGAATATATACAATTCTGCTAAGTCTTTTCTGTTAAACCTGTAGATAACTCCAGTAGAGCAGTGGCCACTGCCCAGACTTTCTTTAAGAATACTTCATTAGCCTGCACCAGGGGCGTAGAGGTGTAATGCTGTGTGATTATGGCTCAGCTGACCCAAGATTGAATGTAGTGGCTCAGGTGATGGAGAAGACAGAGAGATGGACATGTACATTTTGTGTCTATATGTAAAGGGGGATGCATGCACACACAGTTTGATTTCCATGGTTGAGACAAACTGTACTGCATGTGGGTCAGTGGAGCTTCCTGCTGATGTCAGTTTTTTGCAGAAGTAAGGGTGGTTCAGCACTGGCACCCATTGCAAACCCCACCTTCAGAGTGTTATTGGGGCTGCATGGTGGTGGGAAAAATAAGAAAATACACTCTTGGCAACAGTAAGATCCTGCCGCAGGGCACCTTGTTTTCTTGTTTGCTTCTGAGCAGTGTTGGAGTAAGTCCAGGAGAGGCAGTAGAATTCAAAATGCCTGGTGTTCAAGGCGATGCACTGGGAGCATGTGATGATCCATTGTTTGGGAAATTGCATTGAAAAAAAAAAGAATGTTTCGTTGAATGAAGTTTGTGCAGCATCAGCATTCATTTCATTGCATATTTCTAACAAGATGCTGTAATTTGGATGTGACTTCAGGTCTGAATTTACCTTTATGTCTACTATTGTCTGTTGAATTCTTTCATGATGCCATCGAGGAAGTTGAGCTAGGGATTCTGTCCTGCAGTTGGGGAAAAATGGACAAGATCACTTAGGATAGGAAAGCTTACGTGCCTGGCATAGCAGTAAATTTAGGTGAACTCTATCCATCCGCTCTACCAATGAGTTGAATACTGTTGGAGGATTATTTAGAGAATGTGAGTATATGGAGTAAGCATTGATAGCTGTTGCTTATTGGGAGGTGTAGCTTTCAGTCTAGGGGCTGATATGGAAATGCATAGCATTCTGAGATTTGAGGGAGGAGTTGAAAGTCTTGGTCATCCTCATTTCCGAACTGACTTGTGGCCAAATTCTGCTGTTGAATATTGTGGGCACAACACCTAGATCTTCCATTATTAGTGCATAACTTTCATATTCTGTGCTGCCACAGTTGACTAGCTTACAGGTGTTCCTGTCCTTTAAGTACCTTTATGATTTAACCCTTATTTTTTTTCAACATTTAAATTATGTATATTAACTGCTTTTACTCTTTATATTCTTGTGGAGTACAAAGTTGCAGTCTAGCACCAACTGATTATTCTGGTCCTCAGAGGTGTTTTGCATATCTCCCTACTTTTGAAGAACACTTCCTCTCTTTGTGATATGAATTTCATAACTGACGGACTTACCTGTGCACTGTTAAAAGAAGCAGGTTTGGCAATGCTGAATTTCATTGCAGAATGCTTGCTGTGTTGGGCATCACTTTTTTTTGCTGCCACAGCTGCAGGCCGTCATGTGCAGGGAACTTTATCTGATCTTTCAAAAGGATCAAGTGGCTCTTAAGACAGAGCCATGTGTCCTCCCAAACGTAGTGTGAGAAATATCCTTGAACAGTTCACTAATCCTTTTTTTTTCCCAGGGGTAGAAATGAAGGGAAGAAGGGACATTTGCAAATTGAATGTGCATTGCTTTTTCAGATATTGCCTACAATTAGTATTGATTTTATGAAGACTTTATAGTTGTTTGTTTCCTTTATTTTGGGAGTGAAGGTCTGGCATTAGCAAGCAAGTCCATTCCGAGTGGATTGCTGATTGCATCACTTTTTACCACCAGATAGCTTCACTTTTTACCACCAAGTAGCTTAGCTTATTCTAGTGCTTGTTTCAGAAATGTCGCTGTTGCAGATTTCTTTGTAGTGGACACTGCCATTGGTTCATACCTTCATGAAGCATTTCTGTCTGGATGGTGGCTGCAGGCTTCATACTTTCTTTGGTATCCTGACTGCTTAGCTGTCTGAGCTTACTCTATTGGCTCCTTTTCATTTCCCTTCCTAGAGGTTGCACTGCTTCAGAATTTTCTTAGTCATAGGTCCACCAAAGATGGTCTTCAGTGTTAGATGTACAAGATAAGTTCTTACTGTATTAGTTGACCTATGAAAAACCTTTGTGGCCATTCACAAATACTGTTTCACTGTTTTCTGTGCTTTGACAGTTCTCCAAGTGGCAGTTGTTGAAGATGTCTTGACTGAAATCACTGTTGCAGTATTCATAACAGATGGGTTGTAGTCTGCTGAAGTCTGGCCAGGTTACCAAAACTTTATCTTCCCAATGTGTATGTCTTGTCAGCTTAGGGGGTATATAAATGGGCATACATGTGAGACCCTCAGATTGTCTTACCAGCAGCCCAAACACAGGTAGTTGCACCCAGTAGACTGTTATCTTTTGGTCTTGTAGCTTCATTTATTGGATTCAAATAAGTGCCCTGTTGGGGATCCTTCCTTTTTTAACCTTTTGACTGTGTGTTAACTGTTATTAGATGTCAGCTAGGAGGGGTAAGTGCAAGTGTGGTAGGCAAATTCTGTACAAGAACTTGCACACTAAGTGCCTGTTCTGACTAGGTCCTGAACACAACTACAAATCTTGTTCTGTTTATCAAGTCATTTGTTCCTAAAACTCCCTGGTCCAGGCTCTCCACCCTTAATACCTTCCTCGAGACACAGCTTATGAATTGCTTAACCCACTCTACCATATCAGAATCCACAGATGTCGGCCTTCCACCCAAGAAAAAAATTAAAAGACCTAGAGAAGATTGTCTAACAATGTCTGCATATCTGATGTAACCCTTGAAGTGGTTGAACCAATGGTATGTCGGACTTTATTTAAAGAGCCTGCCACTCCAACCCTGCTGGAGGCCTGTATGGCTCCTGATACCTTGAAGATGACTAAATCCTCTGGATAACCTTCTTATCTCAGAAAACCCATGCGGAGTCCCTCAGATCCTAGTACTCATCAGTAATCAGGCCCGTATTTGAGTATAACACCCCGTTTGACATGTACTGTACAAAGCACTTGCAGCAATTGGAGAGATCTCAGAGGTTTCAAACTAAGCAGGTCAAGCGACTCCAGTAGATGCCTTACAACAGACTGACTAAAGTCTCTGTCACTGTACTCTGTCATATGGACTTCTTAAGGGAGACTTATGGCTAGCTTACCGAGCAATCTCAGACCCAAACCTAATGAACTTGTTGCACATCCGTAAATCAGACGGGACTGGAGTTACCCATTCCAGAGACCTAAATGTGGCCTGCAACTTAAGACATACTGGAGGGACAAGTTTGTCTCCCAATGACTGGCACGCTTGTGGAATAGGCTACCAGTTCAGGTGAAACAGCAGCTCTATGACACTGTTCAAAAGGAACCTGGACAAATGAATGGGGCAGTGTAAATTCTTACTGGGGATAGCGCCCACAACCTTCCTGGGCAGTCATTACTAAATACAGTCCTAGGTATTGACTAACGTATCTGTGGTATTACATTGGGTTGGAACGGCTAGGCTTGAAATGACCTTTGGGTCGATAGCCTATTAAACTCCTATGATCCTAGCACTGGAGGTGGTTCCAGGAACACTTATCAAAATGCGCTAAGGTGGATGTCATCCTTAATTAAAAAAAAAAAAGCTTAAACATATGACATTCCCCTGAGCTTGCAGGTGAGAAGAATTGATGGATTATCCTCAAAAATTATTTAACGTGGTTATGTCCATTACAAGCAGACTCAGGCCAGAACTTCAGCAAAGGCTAGGAGAACAGAATGCAAAACTGAAGACACATGGGATGAAACTAAGCACAGATAAGATGGTGGTAATGGTAGCAAACTGGGGAAATCAGAAGAAGCTGAGAATAGAGATAGAAGAGAAGATAGTGGAACAGGTAAACTGCTCCATGTATCTGGGAGGGGTGGTTGAGGAGAAGGGAAGTCTGAATGAAGAGGTCAAAGCTAGAATCAGATGGGCTGCAGCCAACTGGCATAGAGTGTCAGGTGTAGTCTGTGATAGAAGAATGCCAAAGAAGTTAAAAAGTAAAGTGCACAAGTTAGTGGTGCGACCAGTACTACTGTATGGTACAGAAACCTGGACAGTAAAGGCAGAACAGTTGAAGCTAGAGGTGATGGAAATGAAGTGCTTGAGAAGGGTGGTAGGATGCACACTATGGGACACACTAAGAAATGAGGATATAAGAGCAGAAGCCAAAGTTGCTCCAGTTGCAGGAAAGATCAAAGAGAACAGATTACGGTGGTTTGTGAACACATGCAGAAAAGGAGAAGACAATCTGGTGAGGAAGATTTGGGACAGACAGGAAGAAGGCAAGAGGAAGCAAGGATGTTCAGCAAAGAGTTGGATGGATTGTGAGAAAGAAGATCTGCTACAGTCTGTCATGAGTGTCGAAGAAGGCAGGAGTGTGGCACCGAATCGAGAGAGTTGGCGGCAGTTAACACAATACACTGACCCCATGTAGAAAAAATGGTAAAAGGAGAGCTGATGATTATATGTCCCTGAAGTCTCCATCCTTTGTGACCCAGCCTACACAGGCTATACCACAGAAACAGGCATTAGATTCTTCATCATCTGAGGAGGAACCAGAAGTGGACTCAGACCATTCTTTAGACCACTCTTCACAACTACATCCTCCAGAGCAGCTATCCTCTGATAAGGGAGACTCCCTCTCTCCTGATTCCCCCGTAGAGGAGACTTTCTTCAGAGACACATCGCAAAGCATGATGAAGCACTTTGAGTGGCAATCTAAACAGGTGTCAGAGGTGCAGAAGATGTACTATAAACTTTTAGAGATGGCACTCCTGCACCACCTCCAGTCTCCCCTGTGAGATGCATTTCAAGCTAATGCCTCCACACCTGATTCATCAACCTCCAGCACCTAAAAGGGTAGACAAGGTTTATAAAGTTCTTGATGAACTTAAGGGCCTATACAAAAATCCTGTGACAGATCCCTGTTGCAATTTCCCTGGCCTCGGACAAGCCTTCCAAGCTTCTTACCAGCACTAATGTTCTTCCCTCTGATAAGGACAGTGAAGCAATGGATATGTGAGGGGGTAAAAAAGTGTACACATCCTCCAAGCTGGCTTTCAGAGCCATTAACTGCCAAACTCAGATGAGTAAATACTTATTTTCTGTGCTTTGGACCTTGAGTAAGGCCATCTCAGAGCCTCAGACACTAGAATCTAAACAGCATATGCAGACCCTATTGGCCCAGGCTATCCCAATAGTCATACACAGTATTAAATACAGCTATGATGCTGTGGATGCTTCTTCCAGAGCTGCTGATACTGGCTCAGTCATCACACGGTATTCCTGACTGTGAAGTCAGACAATTCCTAAAGATTTTAAGTCTAAACTTTTAGATTCTTCTCTGGATAATAACATTCAATTTAGCTCACAAGCTGAAAGTCTTTTTAAAGCATTGCACCAGCAAAGCAAAAGAATGAAAGTCTACCATCAGATTATTTTCTCTACAGATGTTCTTCATATTGATCACTGCTGCAGTAGCCTTAGCTCAATAGGTTATATCCTGCCAAGGATACAACAGTCAACCGGCTTCAAAAGCTTTGGGGTACCTTCCATTCGCCCAAATTGTCAAGCAGCTCGAGCTGAGCTGACTAATGTCAAAGTGTACGCTCCTCTGAGGCTTTTAAGACTGGATAGGAGGCATGATTTTTCCTCTGCTGGGCATATAAGTTCCCTGTGGGGGAAAAAACTCCCATTTTCTTATATTTACTAATGTTTTATTACTTTCCTCTCCAGGAAAGTTATTTTAAAGCTAGGAGTGCTGTGTTTTAACAGACTAAAACTACATTACAGTCTTGAGACAAATGGCTTGCACTCTACTTTAAAACTGACAGAAAAAAAAAAAGTGTAAACTAGCTGATAACATATTTTCTGTGGATAAATTGTATTAGTTTTCCTTTGTGGGGCTATCATAGTGTGTGAAAGTGCTTTTTACTGGTTTTGTTTTTGTCAAAAAGGTAACTTTGGTGGAACGGTATGCTGCTTGTCTTCCTTGAGATAGAGGCACAATTTTTGGCTTGATCATGGAACAGATTACCAGTCCCATGGTCAGTCCTTCCTCCGCCTCAAAAAAAAAAAGTTAAGCAAACAGCCTTTGCCACAGCAGCAGGCTTATATTTTGCCTCAGCCTCAGGTGGGTGACTCCACTGTGGCCATTTGCTGTACCTCAGACTACTCATCTTTTTCCCCAAATCCCTCTGGTGTAGCAGCAGGTCCCTATCAGTTCAGAATCAGGCGGCATTTTCAGTGCAATTGCATCAGACTTATTGTTCGTTGAACTGTTCATACTGAGATCGCGGTACAGTGAGGATCGGGAAATATGCCCTTTCCCTACTGTAATGCAATCTCGGAGTTGGTATGTACAATTAGTGGTATGTATACACATGAGGGGAATTCCATGAACGCCTTTTCCGATGAAATGCCATTCGTTGAATTGACCATTCGATTAAGTGATATAGACCTGTAGCACCTATAGTCATTATGGACCAGGGGTTAATCATGGCCTCTGTGACTGTTGGAGTCCACTCAGTGGGCAAGGGAGAGGAACTCCTGGAAGAAGGAATAAGAAAGTTTCCCTGTTGTGTCAGAATGCTGTGCCCATTCCTGCAAAAGCAGTGGCTGCCGTTAGTAACATGGTTGGCCCCATTTTTCCTGTCAAAAAGAAACAGAAAACCAAATATGTATCTTCTACTCCTCAAATTTCTTTGGATATGAGTAATTTACTGAGACTGACTCAGGGTTTAATTCAGGCTGTTGATACTTCTTGTAAAGTAGTTTCTGGTAAAAGGAGGAGTGATTACTCTTTTCCTGAAGAGGTTCAAGATTCTGAATCTGAACAGGAAGCTGCAAAGACAAATTCAGGGTTTCTGATTCAGACTTGGAGGAGAGCTCAGTTTCTGATTGCTCCTTTGAGGGTTTCTCTTTTTTTTAAAACTATTGCAGGAATGTCTGCGTTTTCAATAGGAGAAAACTTTTGCTTCTCAGTCCCACAGAAAATACTATGAGCTGTTACTTTCCAGAACCTACACCCATTCCTCCTGTCCTTTCTGCTTTAGAAGATATGCATCTTACTGCCTGCAGTTTTCCTGGTAGTTAACCAGTTGTCCCTAAAAAAGGCAGATAGGATGCATAACGTTACTCAGTCTTTTAAAATTTGTATACACTATTCCCAAACCTGACCCAATAGCTGTAACCTTAGTTGACTTCTCTGCTGCTAAGCATTTAGTTAATTCCAAACCTACCCATTCTTCTAATAAGGATGAGAAAGATATTGATAGGAATGAAAAAAAGTGTCACTTTGGCAACTTTGATTTTCAGAATTTTAAATCGTCAGGCTAAAATGTTGCAGTTTGTTCTGACATATTGAAAGTATGAGCAATGTTTTATCTACAGTGTCTTGTGAAGAAAAATGTGTTAAATAACTTAATTTCTTCTACTACACAAGTCGCTACTCATTGTTGGCAGCGTGTGTATGATTCTGTTGATACTTCTTCCAGGGCTAAAGCCACTGGTACTGTTTTAAGGAGGTTTGCTTGGCTGCATTCTCAGAACCTTGGTGATGATTTAAAAAAATAAATTTTAAATTCTCCCTTAGAGATTTAGTGTTTGGCCCCTCTGCTGCAGAGTTGATCAAGAAGTGAGATGAAAGGGGCAAGCTGATCCAGGGGAATTTTTTTGGAGGTTATGACAGATGTCCTTAAATCCAGGTCTCCCTTTCTCCATCCCTTTTCCAAAGTATTCAGTCACCGCAGACGCTCCAGACTTTGCTTGGGGAGCAGTTTCAGGATGGATAAAAGTCCAGTGGGCATGGGACACCAAGGACAGATGCAAGCACATAAATATCAAGGAGATGCTTGCCCTGATCAAAGCACTGGACTGCCTGAATTGTCTTTGGTCCCCTGCACCTCTTCCAGTGGTTATAGACAATACCACAATCTTTTGGTACGTCAGCAAGCAAGAAGGGACCAGGTTGTAACCCCTTTGCAAACTTGCCATATTAGGATGGGATATAGCTTCACAGCACAGTTTCAATCTACAGGGATTGTGTATACTGTCAGATTAAAACTGCATGGCAGACAAGCTCAGCAGGACCATAGCAGACTCTCACAAATGGAAACTTGATCAAAAGGTCTTCAAGATTTGATCCATCTGTTTGGAAGTTTTTCACGTAGGCCGATTTGCCTCATCTCTGAACAATTGGCAGTATTCTCTTCCAGGCTTCCATACAGAAAGCTTGAAAGACAGATGCTATTTTCTTTTCTTTGGACAGGAATGTTCCTGTATGTCTTTCCACTAATATCCAGGATACTTCTGATGATTCAAAAGGAATCCCTCAAAATCATTATGGTAACTCCCTTTTGGCAACCGTAGTTCTCCCATCTTTTGGAGATGTCCAGAAGCAATTACCACAAACTTCATCACAGAATGGATCTACTCAGACAAGAACAGGGGTGTTTAATACACTCCGACACCAATCATCTTCAGTTGATTGCCTGGATGATAGTGTCATAATTCCTTTTAGGCACATGTTTTCTGAGGATATGCATCATACTAATGGCAACAAGAACTCCCACTACTAGAAAATCTTATATTAGCAAATGGAACAGCTTTTGTAGTTGCTACCAACAGTATAACCAGTGCCCATTCAGGGCTAGTTGTTTTTTGGTTTTACAGTATTTGTGAGAGTTTCTGCTAATGGGTCCTCCTGTTTCAAAGCAGTCACCTGTCCAAATGTTCCTGAAAGGGGTTTTGCATAAGAGGTTTCCAAGTAAACTGGTGGCCTGTATTTGGGATCTTAATTTTGTGTTAGAAAAGTTCACCCTTGCTCCATCTGAACCAGCTAATCTGGCAGACTTGAGGTTCTTAAACCAAAACAAATCCAAGGCAGTAGGTCACGAGCAGCGACTGTTTTATTTGGTAAACCACTTAAAACCAAAACAAAAAATTACATATATATTATCCCTTTTCGGAACTTCATCAGAATATAAAAACAGATAAGTTACAAAACTTTTGCACACACATCCATGAGCAATGACAACACTTCCTTAGATGTTTCAAGAGGGAGCATCTCCAGTCATTCCTAAGCAAAGTAGTATCACAATGCCATCTAGTGTTTGGAAGATTTAAGTGCACTTCATTTTGACAAGAGTATAATCTTGCAAGCCAGCTAGAAAACTGCAAACTCCTTGTATCAAACAGATTATATTTTTATATATATATTAGTTTCTGTGAAAGATCATAAATAAGATAAGAATCACATTAAAATGATAAATGTGTAATCCTTTATCCATGTAAAACATAACTATGTTAAAAAACATATACATAATAATCACTCCAAACACCTAGTACCTAAAAATAACTCAACATTCAATACATGCAATAAGATGGTAAAAAATATTAAAACCACTTGTAACGGGCAATAAGGGCATTCAGTGTGAGTATATAAAATGTGTGTTATTCATAATTTCCTTGAAGGAGTTTGAATAGGAGAAACAAATGTGTGTTAAATGTAAAGTTCAAATCTTCTTCTTCTTTCGGCTTTTCCCGGTTAGGGGTCGCCACAGCGGATCATCTGTCCGCTCATGATTGGCAGTGGAGTTTTACGGTGTCGAGTTGCCAGCCCGGCGCCCAACCTTCCACAGAAGGCACACACATGCACACACTCACATCTAGGGCCAATTTAGAGTGTCCAATCCACCTACTGCATGTTTTTGGGATGTGGGAGGAAACCCACGCGACCACAGGGAGGACATGCAGACTCTGCACAGAAGGCACCCCAGCCGAGAATCGAACCAGAGAACCTCTTGCTGTTAAATATAAAGTTCAAATAAGTAGCTTTATTTGTTAATGTGTTGTGCATTTAAAATATAAAAATGGTGCTTAAAGTGTGAACACTTAGCGAAAGGGCCAGAGGTAGTATTGTGCTATTCACCCCGATCACTGTTTTATTGCCTTGTCAGTGTCTTAAATTTCAAAAGGGGTGCAGTGGAACAAAACCTGTTAAGTCCAGGCCAACCATGGGCATATGAAGTCAATTGCCAATATAATTCCCTTAGTTCCAGTAATTTTACGCAAGGACCTCCCCTCATTCCCTTCTTTAATCCTTTTATAACTACAAACTTAAATGTGCGATTTTTGTTGTCCAAAATATGTCTTGCCAAGAGATTATTGGGGTTCCTTTTGTTGATGTTATAATGGTGTTGGTAAATTCTAATGCATTGCAAAACCAGACCCTTGTGACAGTGGTGAGGGACTCTCCTTCTCAACAGAGTGTTCTGGACACTGTAGCAGGGGCCCATGACATGGATGGTCTTATTAATATTGGAAACAGAGGAATTTCTTCACCTTCTGCTATACCTGTGCTAAAGGACTGGTTACCAAACAACTTTGGCTTTCCAAGTTGCAACCTACAAGGTAAGCATGGTATTTTATCTAATAACTTAAAGTTGTTTGACTACAAGATACTGAAATGTAAGAAAAGGCAACTTGAGAACAGTTATTTACTTGAATGTATTAAAAATAAAATGGTCCCAAGGGGGCTTAGGTTATGGAAGTACTTTGTGGGTCTGGAACCCAGTTCCCCTTTGCACAATAAACTTATTCAGCTTTTTGCTAGACACGGATGTGAATTCCTGGAAGTTTTGCTTAAACACAACAATAAGTTCATTGAAGCTTTTGAGGGGGAACTGAACCATCTTGACAGTAAAATAAAGGAAGCCATTGATTTCAACAGGTATAAATTTGACTACCAAAGGATATTTTTTCTAGTACTGACAGCCATTTGCATATTTTACTTGAAAAGAAAATATGTAAACTAGAAAGGGGGAACTGAACCATCTTGACAGTAAAATAAAGGAAGACCTTGATTGCAACAGGTATAAATTTGACTACCAAAGGATATTTTTTCTAGTACTGACAACCAATTGCATATTTTACTTGAAAAGAAAATATGTAAACTAGGAAGGGACAGTTGGACTACACTAGTGGAACTCCCCCCGAGTGGTCAAACTTGGAGGAAAAAAATTTTTTTGTAAGTCATGCTTTTGTTAACTATAATCAGAATAATGGTGCAACTAACCAAAGGCAACAGAATGGCCATACACTTAATCAAAAAAAAAGATGTAAAAAGGAGTAACAGATCTGATATTGTTAATCCTCGTTCATTCTTTACGCCTTGGTTATCGGTTCCGACCTCGGAACCGAGCCGGCCATCTTCCAAGCTCGTGACAGCCACAAACTCTTGAGCTAAACTGTTACCCACAATTCCCCTCTCTCTGTTACCTCAGACTTCGTTTGCCGCATCGCCATTCAGTTCTGTCAAGCTACTTCTGTTGAGCTAAGTAAAACTTTTTTGATAATACATTATCGTATTGCAGGTTTTCTCAGTTCTAATTTTGTTAAATAGTTCTCTCTTACCCTATCGCATCTAGCAACTCTGTTATGTTTTTTTTTTCCTTTTTCTATCCCTTCTTCTTCTTCTTACCGTGAGGTATCTCCTTTACCATCGTTGGTGAAATCTTTCCTGCTTTACCTTCGGGTATGTCTTGTACCATTGTTAGTACCTTCTTCCTTCCTTTTCTTTGTTCCTCCTATCATGGCAAAGAAAAAAGGTGGTCCGGGATTTAAAAGATGTGTGGATTGTGGGCATAAATTGCCTATTTTGGATGCACATGCATTATGTGTTTACTGTTTGGGTGTGCTCACTTGACTGTTGACCCACCTTACGGGATTTGTGCTAATTTTTCTAACAGGACTTTGGTGGAAAGGAAAAATAAACTGATTTTAAAGGGACTTCTTAAATCTTCCTTTTCAGAGGCTGTTTCTGGGTCAGGAGCTTCAACCCCTCCTAGTTCCCATAAGAAAAGAGATGAACACAAGAAGGCCAAGTCTCTTCCGTTGTCTCCTGCTGAAGACAACCAGGAACCGAGACCTAAGAAAGCCAAATTTTCTAGTTTAGATTTGACTTTCTCGGCCCGAGGCTTTTGGTGCCTAGAGCTTCGGCACCATCCGTTACTTTGGCACCGAGTTTTGTACTCTACTCTCATCGGAACCGAGGGGCCCTTTGGTTCAGACTTCCTTACCGGCACCGTTTTCTTCTATGCAGACCTTTTCAGCTTCGATGACTGTCTCAACGCCCATTCCTGCTTCGACAATTTTCATGGCGCCGACTGTTCTTTCAGTACCGACCACCTCATTTTCCACAGACTCTTTTGGCACCTACCATAGTGCCAACTACCACTTCGGCACAGACCTCGTCGGTGCAGACCTTGCTTTCAGCACCAATGATCTCCTCGGTGCAGACACCAGTAGTGCAAGCCTTAACGGCTCCATTGTTTTCAGTGCAGATGCCTATTTTAGCACCGTCAAAAGACCCCTTTATGGGCACTGAATTTCCTGCATTCTTGGATAGACCTGACTCCCCTTCAGCTATGTCTATGAGATCCACTAGAAGCCTCTTGGAACATGATGTGGTGCATCTTGTGGATCAATTGCTTTTGGCCAGAGGTATCCAACCCTCCAGGAACTACTCTTCCTTTGGAGGTGAACACCTTTCTCCAAAGACTCCTACTTATTCTCCTCCTTCATTGCCTTTGAAGCCCCCTTGTAGCACAGACCTCCCTCACTTCGGCTCCTTTCATGGACCTCACTAAGGAGTTGCAGTTGCCCTTGTGGCAGGAGAGACTTGTCACTCCAATCACTGCTCTGGATGCTAGCTGTGACTTACGTACTCCTGTTTTTCACAGCCATCCAGGGACTTCAATTCGGTGGGCTGATTTGCTTGAGCGAGGTTTGACCTCCTCGGGTGGACCAGCCTTCCAACTCATGGAGAAGGCTCTTGCGTTTTTTTGGCAATCCTGTGCTATCAGTGCCCCCGTTCTCCCCTGGACCACAATTTACACAAGACACCCCTGGCGGACACCAGGTACAAGGGCCTCATGACACACTCCCACTGGAGGCCCCTTTTGCACTGTCTTCCCCAGATTCTCCCCCTGAGGAAGTTCATCACAAGAGTTCATGTAAGAGGAAGCATGTGGACTCCCCAGAAGAGTCCCTCACAGAAGACACAGACTTTGATGATGGGGAAGGGTCCCCTCGGTCACCCTCTGAGGTATCCTTTGGAGATATCCTCGAAATACTTAAGCAGAGAGGTGATTGGTGGCCCTCTAACCCGACCTCTGAAGAGTTTGTGTTCCTGCAGGCCTTTCGTGCCCGGCCCCCTACCTCTTAGGTTACTCCACCTGCCGACGATATTGTCTGGCTCATCGTGCAGCATGCATGAAAGGCTTCTGACGCCGTTGACGCCAATCCCGGCAGACCAGATTAAATCTTGTCCCCTCCAGATAGTGGGCCTCACTGGTGGCGGCCGCTACAAAGAAGGATCTGGCGGAAGAAAGCCAGACTGTCCACCCGCCCAACAAAGAGTCCCAAGCACTGGACAGATTAGGGAAGCATACCTTTGCATCAGCGACCTTTGCAGTCGGGTCCCTGAATTGTATGGTACATTTTACCAGGCTTCAAAGAGACTTAATTTCTGAGCTCTCTGAAACTTTGGCCAGAGCTGTGTCTGATGAGGTCCAGGACAAAGTGGCCTCACAGCCACCCATGAATTGATTTCTAACTCCTCAATGCGCCAGATTTCTCACGCATCAGAAGGAGGAGCTAGAGCAGCGGGTGCAGGCATAGTCATGAGATGGCATGCCTGGATGCTCTTGTGTGATTTTGCGGAACCTTTCAATGCTTCCATTGAAGCCTCTTCGTTATTTGGACCCAAGGTTAAAGACACACTGGCAAGGTGTGAACAGGATGGTAAGACCCTTTCTGCTGTGGGTGTCTGCTATTCTTCCCCTCAACGGGCTTTCTCCAGTAACCAGAAGAGTGGGAAGATGTGGCACAAAGTCTCGGGGTTCTTTCCATGACACACGAGCCGAGTTTTCCCCTAGAGGCAGAGGGGGAAACTCATATGGAAGACGCCCCTTTCGGGGCAGAGGAGGTCCATGTAACCAGGGTTCCAGAGATTCTTTCTTTGGCCAGTCCTACCAGCGCACCTGAAGAGCAGCCCAACTGCTTTCCTCTGGACGCGGTTGGGGGTTGTTTCTCTTTGTACCCTTCTGCCTGGCTAACCATTGCTACCAATTCTTGGGTACGAGAGATAATAACCAGAGGTTATCATATTCCCTTCGATCTTTGTCCTGCCCCCCCCAAGGAGCTTACCCGACGTTCCACCCAGTCAAAGGGTAGAAGCAGCATTAGAGATTTCAAAGCTGCTAAGAAAAAGAGTCATCCAAATAGTCCCACCAGACCAGATAGGATCCAAATTCTACTCAAGATTATTTTTAATGCCAAAAAAGACTGGGGACTGGAGACCGATTTTGGATCTCAGTGTGCTAAACAAATTCTTAGAAGTACAGAAATTCCGGATGGCCACAATACAGTCTATCCTCCCACTCTTGGAGGCAGGCGAATGGATGTGCTCTATAGATCTTCAAGATGCGTACTATCACATAAAGGTGGACAGACCATCGAGAAGATTCCTTCACTTCCGTGCGGGAGCCAGTCATTACCATTTCCGAGTACTGCCCTTCGGACTTTCTACAGCCCTCAGAGTGTTTACCAAGTGCATGGCAGTTGTCACAGCTCACCTGCGACTACAAGGATTCCGGGTGTCTCCATACCTAGACAACTGACTCATCACGTCCCCCACCAGAAGAAGTCTTGGCATACTCTCTTCACACCGCAGAAAGGCTAGGTATAACTATAAACTGGCAAAAATCCAACTTATCCCCATCGCAATCCATAGAATTCATTGGGGTCTTGTTGGATACAAAGAACTGAACGGCATTGATTCCAGAGCATAGAATATTAAGGATAAAACAACAACTCATACCCATCCTCTCAAGGGAAAGACTGACAGCACATTCTGTTCTCCAGCTGTTGGGTTCCATGGCAGCTTCTATCACCATTGTCCCCCTCGCGAGGTTCCACATGAGGCTTTTACAGTGGTTACTACTCACCCAGTGGTACCCTTTTCAGTTTCCTCTCTCATCCCAGATTCAGGTGACTCAGAGATGCAAACAAGACTTGATTTGGTGGATGTCACAGAACCCGTCGCAATGGTCTCGCCCTTCACACCCCAAAGCCACAGTGACCACGGGCACCTCCCTGATCAGGTGGGGGGCTTTTTCAGGGGAAGACGGACCAAGGCATGTATTCGGACCTAGAGGCTCATCTGCATATAAATGTCCTAGAATTGAGGGCGGTGCTTCTAGCGTTGCAAGTATTTCATCCCCTCCTTCCATCCGGGACTATTGCAATACAATCGGACAACATAGCTGTAGTCTGGTACATCAACAAACATGGCGGAACCAAATGCTACCCACTTTGTCGAGAGGCCATGAGGATATGGCAATGGGCGATGGCTACCAAACACTTTCTTTTAGCAACGCACATTTCCAGGAGTTCCAACGCGATAGCAGACAGATTGAGCAGGTACATTCTGCAACCACACGAGTGGTCTTTGAATCCTCTTATAGTGGCAGGGATTTTCAACCGCTGTGGTCCCTCTTGCTGCAGCCTTTTTGCATCCCCAACCAACTACAAATGCAGCAATTGCTTCGTCCTGATTCCCCCTTGGGGACAGTCACCCAGGGATGCTCTAGTCCACAATTGGCCCTTGGGTCTGCTTTATGCCTTTCGTCCTCTCTCTCTCATTCCCCAGAGCTCACCGGTTGAAGAGCAATGTAATCCTCATAGCGCCATATTGGCCTCAGCAAATTTGGTTCCCCCTTCTTATGGCCTCACCTGCTAGATCAACCATGGATCCTCGATCCAACTCTGGATTTGATCTCCCATCCGCAGAACCTGATTCATCCCAACCTGAACAGCCTGAAGCTCACAGCTTAGCTCCTCCACTTCCAGTGATTGCCAGGCAGACTGATCTTTCTTCCCCAGTACGTGACATTCTTATTGCATCTCATAAGTCTTCCACCAGAACTACTTATCTCAGCAAGTGGAAAAGGTTTACCATTTGGCTGAAGGAAAAGCTGACCCTTTTTCAGCACCAGTGCCAGTTGTATTGGAGTACCTGCCCAGTTTATTCCAATCTGGCCTATCTGCTTCTACCATTCGAGTTAATTTGGCTGCGATATCTAATTTTCACAGTGGTGTCCATGACTCTTCTCTTATGTCACACAAATTATGCAAGACTTTTCTAAAAGGCGTAAATCATTTGAAACCCCCTTTTAGAGAACCCAGCCAGCCATGGGATCTGTCTTTAGTCCTGCAAGCTTTGACTTCTCCTTTTGAACCAACTTTTTCATGCAACCTCAAGTTTCTTTCTTGGAAAACTTTGTTATTGGTTACCATTACTTCTGCCAGACGTATCTCTGAACTTCAAGCTCTATGCATCAAACGGCCTTACTTAATCTTTCATAAAGATAGAGTGTCATTGAGAACTAATCCTTCCTAAATGCCAAAAGTGATCTCTGAAATGTCCATTAACCAATCCATTGAATTGCCAGTTTTCTTTCCCAATCATTCTAACAGAGGAGAGTATCGTCTACATACCCTTGACATTCACAGGCAACTTTGTTTCTATCTGGACAGAACTAAGGCTTCTCGCAAATCAGATCAGCTATTCTTGGCCTATTCTGGTCCTAGACTTGGATGTGCTGTTTCTAAATTCACATTGGCTAAATGGTTATAAGGCTGATAACATTTATTTACAAAACTCACGATATCCCTCTGACTGCAGCCGTTAGGGCTCATTCCAGTAGGTCGGTCGCAACTTCTGAGACCTTCCATGCTAGAGCTTCTTTACCTGACATTTGTGCAGCTGCAACTTGGGCTAGACCTCATACCTTCATCAGCCATTACAAATTGGATTTGGCCTCCAGAGGAAGAGCATTCTTTGGTTCAGTGGTGCTCAGGAATGTCCTTCCATGAGAGCCTCCCAGGAATAAAGGTAGCTGGGTTTCTGTCCCAGCCGAAAGGAATGAACAAGGATTAACAATATCAGATAAAGAAGTTATGTCTTACTATAACATTCCATCTGTATTGTTGATCCTCGTTCAGTCATTACGACCCTCCCTCCTTCGCCCTCCTGAGGCTTATAGTGAATCTCATCTTCTGGTTCCGTTAAGTCCTTTGACCAGAGGTAGCCTCTACTTCCTTTGACTTGCAAACTCAATCTGAGGTAACGGGGAGAGGGGAATTGTGAGTAAGAGTTTAGCTCGAGAGTTTGTGGCTGTCATGAGCTTGGAAGATGGCCGGCTTGTTTCCGAGGTCGGAACCGATAACCCAGGCGTAATGACTGAACGACGAACAACAATACAGATGGAATGTTATGGTAAGACATAATTTCTTTTTTTTGTCACATTATTAATGAAAATATTCCAGTTAGGAGACCCGTAAGGATGAAAAAGGATCAACAACAAAACCATCAAAGTCAAACAAACACAACCTCTGGTAACGGACAGGTTTTTCGGAAGGGCCCCAATGTGCAGAAGTGGACATCATCGAACAGGTTTACTGCGCTAGTGAACATTGGGGAGGGGTCTGGTTGGGAGAGATGAATATGCATTCTGGACTTGATTTATGGCATAGTAATTTGAGACATTTCTGACCAAGAAAATTTAAGTTTTGGTACTACACAGAATAATTTAAACCAAGATGCACTTAATAACAGTCCTGTCATTGTTACAAATGCTTCTGATGATTTTTTTTGTTTACAGTTGCTCTGATTCTACAATTGATACATGTATTGCTGACTTTCTTAAGGGTTTAACTTTTGTACCTGGGAGGAGGGTGAATTTGGCAAATACTAGTATGAACTTGAAACTCTACCTAAGGAAACTGAATTTTAGAATTATGCTGGGGAGAATGACGACAGGCCTGATCATTTTTACATACCTAGCAACTTTAACCTGCCTCTGCACCCTATTTTAGGGTTATATGAAAATGCTTGGGAACTTGATATATGGAATGATTTTATGGGGCAGTGCAATGGTAAGAGTAATTTGAGTGAGGAAGAGTTAAGTAACCTAAGATTCTTTAAATAGCAAAAGGATTGTATCATGAAACCAGACGAGGATGGGGGAATCATTGTGATGGATATCCATCAGTACAATGAAAGGATGGAAAGAATATTAGATACTGATACTTATCAAGGGGTTTCAAAAAGTGAACTAAATTTTAGCTATCAAAACATCTCAAAGGCACTCTATTTGTTACTTGAAAGGAGAATCGATGTGAATCTTTTCAGCTATTTACATGTCCTCCCCCACAATCCCCATAATCTTTGGTATCCCAAAGATACACAAGAGTGTATCTGACCCCCCCTCCCCATTTGCTCTATATTTGACAGACGTAATTATAATGCACATCCCAGTGCAAAATTTACTGACGAAAAATTAAAAGTGCATCTACACAGCAAAAAACACATTTGTAAAGACTCGTGGTCCTTTTTTTACCTCCATAGAGGGAACACATTTTAATGATGATGATGACATATTTTAACAACTGATGTAATGGATTTATACAGTGTCATTTCCCAAGATGAAGGAATTAGTATGGTGGTTGATTATTTACACAGAAAAGGGAACATCAACCTGTATGAATATCTGTTAGAGCTGGTGTTGAACAAGAACAACGTCTGTGGTGAAAGGGCAATTGATTAGGGCTACTAGAATAGTCACCACAGATGAGGACTTCCACAGTGGATATGAACTTTTATTGAGTATGTTCCATAAGAGAGGTTACCCTGGTGGACTGCTAGAGGAACTTAAGTTGGAGATTATGAGAAAAAGAAACACTGAGTGGTATAAGCCTATCTTAGGAGGGTCAACAAATTTTGTAGTACAAAATATAGGGGCTGAAGTGGAGGGGGAAGTAATTGAAGATTTGATCAGACCTCATTACTCCATGAATTTCATAACTACCTTTAATATTGACGACAGAACACTTAAACGGGTTATTAAAAAAAAATGGGAGATTATTTGTGAAAGTCCCACTTTGAGAGGGAAGTCGGGACACAAACCCCGTTTTACATTTAGAAGAGATATGAACCTGAAGGAAATTTTGGAATACACATTTAAAGAAAACATGCACCAGGTATGTCGCATGAAGAAATGTGGGTTCTCTTCCCAATGTAAATTCATGCTAATGTGTGACAGGTTTCTTATTAAAGGCAGTGAATTCAAAGTTAGGTCAAATTTTGACTGTAATTCTAGAAGGGTGGTCTACACGGCATTATGCCAACAGTGCCAATGTTTTTACATTAGTATGATGAAGAAAAGAATTTATGAACACAAGTATAACATCAACAAAATGACCCCAAATAATGCCTTGGCAGGACATGGATTGGACAATAAAAGTCACAAATTTAAGTTTGTAGTTATAGAAAAATTAGAGTAGGAAATGAGGGGGAGGTCCATGGTTACAGTTATTGGAACTAAGGGAATTATATTAGCAATTGACTTTGTATGCCCATGGTTGCCCTGGACTTGGAGTTTAGTTCCATTGCACCACTTTTAAATTTAAACCATTGATTAGTTAATGAAACAGAGATAGTGCCAAATGGTACAATACTACCTCTGGCCCCTTCGCTACAAGTTCGCATTTTAAGAACCCTTTTTATATTTTAAATGCACACCTTAACAGGTAAAGCTATTTATATGAACTTAAACGCACATTTGTTCCTTCTATTTAAGCTCTTTAGAGGAAATTATGTATGACATACATTTTATATACTCTTTAACTGAATGTCACTATTGCCCGTTACAATTCGTTTTAATATTTTTTGGTGGTGGTGCGGTTGCGTTGTCGCCTCACAGTAAGACGTTGTCCTGTTCAATTCTCAGCTAGAGTGTCTTCTGTGTGGAGACATGCGTGAATGGGTGTACCTTTGTTGAAGGTTGCGCATCAGGGCCGGCAACTCGGCATGTAAAAATTTACTGCCAATCATTAGCGGACCGGAGTTCGCTGTGGCGACCCCTAACTGGGAAAAGCGGAAAGACACAGCAACAACATTGCGTGTATTGAATGTTGTTATTTTTAGGTACTAGTTTTTTTTGGAGCTGTTTTTGTGTATACAGTTTTAACATAGTTATGTTTTACGTGGTTAAAGGATTACACATTTCTCATTTTAATGTGATTCTAATTTTTTTTTTATTTAAAATCTTTCGCAAAAACTTATATATGTATATATATATATATATATATATATATATATATATATATATATATAAAATTGTAATCTGTTCGATACAAAGCGTTAGCAGATGTTCTTCGTGTTTCACTGTTGCAGTCATTACATTTGGGTTATCTGCTTGCAGGTAGCCCTCAGTCGGCCTGATTACAAAGTCTTGGGTCCTGCGTCAGTTACTGTCCCTTCTTCCATGACATCAGGTCGTCAGGGGTATAAAACATGTAGCTGATGTCATTACATCAGTCTTTCTTGCTGTGCGGTGCCCGAAGCAGTTCACAAGTGCCAGTCGGCCGACTCCTGAAATTTTCGTTTTCGAGTTTCAGAACAGGAGTCTTCAACTAAAGCTGAGTATCGCGTTGGGGAAACTTTTTCTTGCTCCTTACCAATCTCAGTAAAAGTTAATAATTACATTTCTTGTGGAAAGCAAATACCTCATAAAGATTTTCATTCATACTGTATTCCTTGCTTAGGCCCTGACCATGACGTACCTTGCTGTCGGTTTTGTGCTTTATTTAATCAGCGCACTGTCCATCGTCAGTATATTTTTGCCTCTAAATATTTTGGTTCTCTGTTTAATTATCTAGAAATGTCGGGTAGCCATCCGACTACTATGATTCCGAAAAAATGCAAAGATAAAGACCGACAGGCCGCCAAGATCTAAAACTGACGATGACACTTCTCCTAAGCCAGTCGCCAGTTCGCCGGTACTCAGTGAGGCGCTTTTGCAGTCCCTGATACCCGCCACTTTTGATTCGCAGGCCTCTACTGAGACCCATTCGGAGTCCAGTATGCCGCGAGATGCTTCAGCTATGGAACCCGCGGATGTCTCTACCTTGGATGGGTCTGGAGCCACTGTGCAGGCACCGGCTTCTAAGGGTGTATTCAGGCCTACGGACTTGCGTATTAAAGCAACGCCTCCTTCTTCACTTAAGCCTAAATCTCGAACCATGCCTAAAAAAACAACGCCCAGGCCACATGTTCAGACCTCTATGCCTACAAACAAATGATAAGAATGGCTGAAGATCTAATATAATCAGGGGTAGCCAACCCCCCCCCTTCCATTCTAAGAGGCCTAGGACTGAGGTTGTTTATGAATCTTCTGACCAGGATTCTGTTTTTTCTGTTTCTTCTGATGGTCTGGATTTGCCCTTAACTACTTATGAGGATTCTGATGCAGAGGACTCCATTCCCTCAGCTTCCCCTCCAGTGGATTTTTCTTTTGGTGAAACCTTACATACTCTAAGGGAGCATTTCCATTGGGAAAGCCAGGATTTTTCGGATTCAAAAAAGAGGCTCAGGGATTTCTTACTCCTGCCTCAGCATAGGCCTTTAGCTATTCCTCCTGTACTAGACATTGTTAATGATGCTTTTTCGGAATCTAGTTTGGCCCCTGATTCCTTGCCCCCTGCTCCCAGAAAACCTGACAGATACTACAGGGTTCTGAGTCACACACGTTCCCTTTTAAAAATCCTATTGCGGATCCAGAGACTATTTTGCAGGGGCCCAAGGGCATTAAGGCTTCTACTGTTAAAAATCCTACCCTTTCTGATAGAGATTCCAGGGCACTGGATAGATGGGGTAAGAAGGTTTACACGTCTGCAGCCTTGGCCATTAGGGCTTTAAACTGCCAGTTTCATATGTTAAAGTATCAGCAACATGTTATTGGATTGCCTAAACAGAAAATGTTGTTGATTCCTGATTGTGTGGAAAATAAAGAATTACAGGATTTAATGCATTCTGCCGAACAGGTTGGAAAACATACTTTGCAATGTGGATGTTCTTCGTGTTTCACTGTTGCAGTCATTACATTTGGATAGTCTGCTGGCAGGTTGTCCTCAGTCGGCCTGAATTCCAAAGTCTTGGGTCCTGCGTCAGTTACTGTCATGTCTTTCATGACATCAGGTCGTCAGGGATATTAAACATGCAGCCGACGCCATTTTCTTTAGTCTTTCTTGCCGCGCGGTGCCCGAAGCAGAAGCATTTCGCAAGTACCGGTCGGCCGACTACTGAAATATTCAAGATTGAGTTTCAGAACCGAAGTCTTCACTAAAGCCAAGTACCCCGTTGGGGAAACTTTTTTCTTGCTTTTTACCGATGTCAGAAAAAGTTAATTGTATTACTTGTGGGAAGCAAATACCGCATAAGGATTTCCATTTATAATGTATTCCTTGCCTAGGCCCTGATCACAACGTGCCTCGCTGTTGGTTTTGTGCTAGATTTAACCAACGCACTATTAAGCGTCGGTATATTTTTGCATCAAAGTATTTTGGAAGCAGATTTAACTACCCAGAAATGTTGGATAGCAATCCAACTACCGGAGTACATAAAAACCGCAAAGAAAGAGAAAGGCAGTCGAGATCCAAAACCGACAATGAAGCTTCTCCTACGCCAGTCCCTGGTTCGCCAGTACTCAGTGAGGTGCTTTCTCAGCCCCTGACACCCGCTACCTTCGAGTCGCAGGCCTCTACCGGCACCCATGTGGAGTCCGGCATGCTGCAAGATACTCAAGGTATTGGACCGACAGATGTATTTCCCTCGGATGGGTCCGGAGCCGCTGAGCAGGCACCGGCTTCTGAGGGTGTATTCAGACCTCAACATTTGTATATCAAACCGACGACAGCTGCAAAACCAAAGACAAAAGCAACTTCTAAAACTAAAAAAATGACGCATGAGCCACATGCACAGGCCTCTATACCTAATAAAACAGATGATCAAAATGGCTGGAGACCTCATTACCTTGATCAGGGGTACCCATCCCCCTCCAGATAAGAGGCCTAGGCAAGACACTGATTATGAATCTTCAGATCAGGTTTCTATTTCTTCTGATTCCTCTTCTGATCAGGAATTATCTATACCTCCCTATGAGGATTCAGATGCTGAGGAGTCTATTCCACCTGCATCTCCTCCTGAGGATTATTCATTTGTAGAAACCTTGCATACTTTGAGGGAGCATTTTCAATGGGATAGTCAAGACTTCTCAGAATCAAAAAAGAGGCTCAGGGATTTCCTTCTTCTCCCTCAGCACAAGCTTTTAGCCATTCCCCCTGTTTTAGACATTGTGGATGATGTGTTTTCGGAGTCCAGCTTGACCCCTGACTCCTTACCTCCGGCTCCCAGTAAGCCAGACAGATATTACAGGGTCCCTGACTCTCATAAAGTTTTATTTAGAAGCCTTGCAGCTGATCCTGAAACTATTTCACAGGGCCCAAAGGGAGTTAATGCCTCAACAGCAAAATATCCTACCCCCTCTGACAGAGATTCAAGGGCACTGGACAGATGGGGAAAAAATGTTTATACATCTGCAACCATGGCAATCAGGGCCTTAAACTGTCAATTTCATATGCTTAAATACCAACAACATGTTATGGGATTGCTGAAACAGAAAGTGATGTTGATTTCAGAATGTGCAGAAAATAAAGAATTGCAGGAGTTATTGCATGCAGCTGAACAAGTTGGAAAGCATACTTTGCAATGTGATTTTGATTCTTTAGATTCCTCCTGCAGGGCCGCAGTTGATTAGGAGGCATGCCTGTTTAAAGGAACAAAATTTGCCTGATCATGTTAAAGCTAAATTTCTAGATGCATCTTTACAGCATGATTCTCTGTTTGGTATTAAGGCAGAAGAGGTTTTAAGGAAAATGGACGACAAAGCTAAGTCTATGCAAACTGTTAAAGACTTCTTACAAGTGCAGCCACCAAGATTCAGTAGACTCTGGCCTGCAAAAAATTGGTCCTTTCCTGTGTCGGACAGAGCTCAAAGGGGCAAATCCAGATACCCTAAGGGTTCCAGATACCAGGCGCAAGACTCATATAGGTCAAAGCAATGGGTGCATCCACCTCCAAATCTGGAGGAGATAAAGCGCAAACTTACAGAAAGCAATCCCAATGACTTCCCTCTGCCTACACCAAGCACTTATCTTTTGGCAGCACATATAGGGAGAAAATTAGCACTTTTTGCTCAAAATTGGCAGTTAATAACCCAGAACAAGTGGGTGCTAAACATCATATCACAGGGATACAGATTCCATTTCCACACTCTGCCAATGACAAATGGTTGGCCAGATCTGCCAAAAAATCAATGGGCAGAGGCACAGAAACAGGTTACGTCACTCATGGATATATGAGGGGTCATTCAGACAGTACCAGAACAGGAAAAAGGACAAGGTTTTTACTTAAGACTGTTCTTGGTACCCAGAAAGGACAAGGCCTGGTGGCCAATACTGGATTTATCGATTTTGAACATATACCTGGACATTCCAAAATTTAAAATGCTGACTTTGCAGCAGCTTCTGCCCATGCTGGGCAAGAATGCTTGGCTGGTGACTTTAGACCTAAAAGAGGCATACCTGCATGTCCCAATAAGACAGTCGTGCAGAAGATACCTCAGATTCAAGGCTAGTTTAATGCATTACCAATTCTCTGCACTCCCCTTTGGCTTATCTACTGCGCCCAGGGTCTTTACAAAGTGCCTGGTACCAGTAATTGTATTTTGCAGACAAAGAAGTATACAAATGCATCATTACTTGGACGACTGTCTCATGGAAGCAGAGAACAAAGACACTTCTTCGACACCTGGTGTTTGTGAAAAGGCTTCTAACATGCCTAGGATACACAGTAAATGAAAATAAATCACAGCTGGTACCCTCTCAAAAGACAACATTCCTGGGTGTAGGCTTGAATACAACTGCCCAGATGGCTTACCTCACACCAGACAAACAAAGGCAACTGACTACTTACTTCAAACTGATGGCAACAAAAGCACAGTCTACTGCAAGACAAATTCTGCAGGCTCTGGGCTTCATGGCATCCTGCATCCTACTAATTCCATATGCAAGACTGCATATGAGGAAACTTCAGTGGTACCTAAAAAGTTTATGGAGTCAACATTCACACAGTCTGGAAACAATGATTCCTCTCATTCCCTGCCTGCAACAGGAGTTTCTATGGTGGGCAAAGGCCTGTCACTAAAACATGGGACAGACCTTCACTCTACCCCCTGCCAGCCAAACCTTAACAACAGAAGCATCAGATTATGCCTGGGGGGCCCACATGGCAGGAAGATGCATGCAGGGCATATGGGCACCAAAACAAATGCATCTACATATCAACCAGAAAGAGATGCTAGCTGTTCAAAATGCCCTAACATCCTTCAAGGACTTACTTCATCCAGGGGAACTACTGATAAAGACGGACAACACTATAGTCATGTGGTATATAAACAAGCAAGGGGGCACACACTCTTACTCCATTTGCAGATTAGCCATGGCACTGTGGGACACTGCTTTGACCTACCAAATGCATCTTCAAGCTCAATTCCTTCCAGGAAAACAAAACACTCTGGCAGACGATTTAAGCAGAAACCTTATGGATCCTCAGAAGTGGAAACTAAATCCACAAGTCTTCAGCATGATAACAAAGAAATGTGGATGCCCAGACATAGATCTATTTGCCTCTCCTCAAAATTATCAGTTGAAAAGATTCTGCACAAGGACTTATCACAGACAAGCATGGAAAGTGGATGCTATCTGTTTACGCCTTTCCTCCTCTGCCTCTTCTACCCAAGGTCCTTCTAAAAATCAGACAAGAGAAGCCAAAGATGATATTAATTGCCCCGCCAATACTGGTACCCAATCCTAAGGAACTTGTCTCTATACCCAGCTTGGACCTTGCCTCAAAGACCACAACTACTGTCCCAGCAAAACAGTCAGATCCTGCACAATCAAATACAGACTCTGAACCTGGCAGCATGGCTAATCATGTAATTATACAAACGACACCTCTCAGTAAAGCTGTAATGGATGTCATTTTGAAAGCCAGAAGGCATAGTACTAGAAAATCTTATTCTGACAAATGGAAGAGATTCTGTGCTTGGAATCAAGCACAAGGAACTGATACAGCAGAACCACATATTCCTCAGATATTACAATACTTGACTGAGATGCTTGACAAAGGCCTATCTTTCTCATCAATTCAATCAAAATCCATGCCTCTGCCATTTCACCTCATTACAATACAGAGCCACCAGTCTTTTCTCATCCTTTAATAAAGCAGTATCTTAGAGGAGCCAAAAATGTAAGGCTTCCTAGAAGATCACCATTACCTGCATGGGACCTCAATTATGTGTTGGAAAAGCTCACCCTGCCTCCATTTGAACCAGCCGCTACCGCTGATATAAAGTTCTTATCATGGAAGACAGCTCTGCTACTAGCAGTTACTTCATCAAGAAGAGTTTCAGAGCTACAGGCCCTCATGGATGTAGAGCCTTTCATCATGTTTTACCCAGACAGGGGGTGTCTGAGGACAAATCCTACTTTTATGCCTAAGGTGGTTTCCAATGTGACTCTTAACCAAACAATTCATCTGCCAACTTTTTATCAAAATCCGCAGAACAAAGGGGAGAGAATTCTGCATTCCTTGGACGTACACAGCCAGCCAATATTCTACTTGAGCAGGACTAAAGCTCTAAGAAAAACTGAGCAATTACTAGTTTCATATTCTGCAGGATCAAAAGGAAAGGCTATTTCAAAGCAGACAATTTCAAAGTGGATAAGCCACTGCATCCGTTTCTGCTACTTACACCATGGTAAACCTGTCCCCAAGGGCATTAGGTCTCATTCCACCAGAGTTGCAGCTACTTCAGCAGCCCTTCTCAGAGGAGTACCAACCAAAGATATTCTAGAGGATGCTACTTGGAGTTCTGGGCATTAGGTCTCATTCCACCAGAGCTGCAGCTACTTCAGCAGCCCTTCTCAGAGGAGTACCAACCAAAGACATTCTAGAGGATGCTACTTGGAGTTCTGTTCACACCTTTACAAAGCATTACCATTTGCCTCTTTACTGTAAGTCCAGGACAGGCTTTGCCACTGCAGTGTGCTGCAGGGCCTTATAGATGCACCTAATGCTGTTTAGCTCCAGCCTCCCAACCATAGCTTTGGGATTCTACCCAAATGTAATGACTGCAACAGTGAAACATGAAGAACATAGTACAGTTGTGTACACTTACCATAAATGTAGATGTTCGAGTGTATTCACTGTTGCAGTCCAGGTTACCTTCTCGCCACCCCCCTGTCATTCTAAAGTTTGTCTTTCCTTCTCTATCTTCTGCAGCCTATGTGGTGTATTTGCTTGTAGATGAAGGTAAAGTTTATATTGATATGTATATATATATATATATATATATATATATATATATATATATATATATATATATATATATATATATATATATATATATATATATATATATATATATATATATATATATATATATATATATATATATATATATATATATATATATATATGATAAGATATAGATATAATGATTCTTTTTTGGGCACCTGACATTGGGGGCAAGAAAAACTAAAGAAAATGGCATTGGCTGCATGTTTTATACCCCTGACGTCATGGAAGAGAAGACAACAACCGACGCAGGACCCAAGACTTTGGAATTCAGGCCGACTGAGGGCAACCTGCCAACCGATTACCCAAATGTAATGACTGCAACAGTGAATACACTCGCACATGTACATTTATGGTAAGTGTACACAACTGTACTTTTTGATTCATTAGAGGCCTCTTGCAGGGCTGCTGTTACTGGGTCTGTGCCCAGAAGGCATGCTTGGCGTAAGGAGCAATCTTTACCTGATCATGTTAAAGCTAAATTGTTGCATGCTCCCTTAAATCAGGACCGCCTGTTTGGCAGCAAGGCTGAGGAAGTTCTTAAAAAGATGGAAGATAAAGCTAAATCTATGCAAACTGCTAAAAGACTTCTTACAAGATCAGCCCCCTAGATTTAGTAGGCACTGGCCTTCTAAAAATTGGTCCTTTCCAGCCCCTTCCAGGTCTTCTGAAGCCAAACACAGACATAGCCGAAACCCTAAGTTTCAGTCCCAGGGGTCACACAGGACTAAGCAGTGGGGGGCCTCCACTTCCAAATCTGGGAGTAGTAAGACTCCCCCCTATGGTAAACTGTCCCAATGACTTCCTTTTAAAATTTCCAAGCACTTATCAACTGACTGCCCCTTTGGGGGGAAAGTTTGCACTTCATGCAAAGAACTAGGAACTCATTACCCAGAACAAATGGGTTTTAAATGTAGTGTCCCAGGGATACAGATTTCATTTCCATACATTGCCAACACCAAACGGGTGGTCGGACCTACCCCCAAATCAGTGGGCAAAGGCCCAAAAACAAGTACTCTCTCTCTCAAGCATGAGGACTATTCAGTTAGTACCAGACGAGGAAAAGGGACAGGGTTTCTATTCAAGACTTTTCCTGGTACCCAGAAAAGACAAATCATGGCGTCCTATCCTTGACCTGTCTACTCTAAACACCTTTCTGGAAATTCCAAAATTCAAGGACTGACTCTTCACCAGTTGCTTCCTATACTAGGCAAAGACGCCTGGTTTGCAACACTAGATTTAAAAGAAGCATACCTGCACATCCCAATCAGGGAATCTTGTAGAAGATACCTTCGCTTCAAAGCAGGCTACACACACTATCAGTTCTCTGCACTGCCCTTTGGCTTATCTACTGCAGCCAGGGTGTTCATAAAGTGCCTAGCTCCAGTTATTGCATTTTGCAGGCAAAGAAATATTCAAATATACCAATACCTGGATGATTGTCTAATTCAGGCAGAAAGCCAGGACATACTTTTGAATCATCTGGTCTTTGTACAAAGGGTTCTAACCTGTCTAGGGTACACCATAAACAAAATGAAATCTCAACTGGTACCCTGTCAGCAAATTATATTCCTGAGAGCAAGCTTGAATACAACTTCCCAGATGGCTTACCTCACGCCAGAGAAACAAATTCATTTGACAACCTACTTCAAACAAGTGGCCACAAAATCCCTGCTATCTGCAAGACAAACACTGCAAGCCTTGGGGTTCATGGCCTCCTGCATTCTTCTAATTCCATATGCAAGACTGCATATGAGGAAACTACAGTGGCATGTAAAAAGCCTATGGTGTCAACATTCCCAGGATCTAGAAGCAATGATTCCTATCACACCTTGCCTACGCCTAGAGTTCCTTTGGTGGGCAGAGGCCTGCCACCAAAACAAGGGACTACTTTTCACACCACCCCCTGCCACCCAAACTCTAACAACAGATGCATCAGACTATGCATGGTGGGCTCACCTGGCAAGGAAGTGCATTTAGGGCAAATGGAACCCAAATCAAATGCACCTGCATATCAATCAAAAACAAATGTTAGCTCTACAGAATGCTCTGACAGCCTTCAAGGGCCACATTCTTCCAGGGCAACTAATGGTAAAGACGGATAACACCACTATAATGTGGTACATAAACAAGCAGGGGGGAAACACATTCTTACCCCCTCTGTAGACTAGCCATGGCATTGTGTAACACAGCCTTGAGCTACCAAGTGCACCTACAAGCTTAATTCCTGCCAGGATAATTAAATACACTGGCAGACGGACTAAGCAGAAACCTCATGGACCCACACGAGTGGAAACTGGAAACAAGGATTTTATACATGTTGACAAGCAAATGGGGGAGCCCAGATGTAGACCTATTTGCCTCTCCCCAGAACTACCAATTGGACAAATTTTGCATGACGACTCCCCACAAACAAGCCTGGAAAGTGGATGCTCTGTTCTTTAACTGGAAAAACCTATCAGTCTATGCCTTCCCCCCTCTGCCTCTGCTCTTCAAAGTACTACTAAAAATCAAACAGGACAAACCAAGGATAATTTTGATTGCTCCAGACTGGCCATGCCAACACTGGTACCCTCTCCTGTGCAGTGTGTCACAGTTATCCCAATGGCACCTGACTCATATTCCTTCCTTGTTATCCCAGCAGGAGAACCAGATTCTGCACCCTCAGCTTCTAACACTGAACCTTGCAGCCTGGCTAATTACCTAATCTCTCCTTTACCATCCATCAGTAAACCTGTGATGAATATCATTTTAGAGGTAAGGAGGCCTAGTACTAGAAAATCTTATACTGAAAAATGGAAAAGATTATGTGCCTGGAACCAGTCTCAAGGGATGAGCACAGCAGCGCCCAATTTACCTCAGATTTTACAATACTTAACTGAGCTGCTTCACAAGGGCCTGTCTTTTTCCTCCATTAAAATCCACGCCTCAGCCATTTCAACTCATTTTAATACAGAACCTCCCCTCTTCTCACATCCACTGCTCAAGCAGTTCCTCAGAGGAGCCAGAAATCTGAGACCACCCAGGAGAGCTCCAACCCCAGCCTGGGAGCCTAACTTTGTTTTGGCGAAACTCACTCTACCTCATTTCGAGCCAGCTGCCACTGCGGACTTAAAATTTCTTTTTTGGAAAACAGCTTTCCTTTTAGCAATCACTTCAGCTAGAAGGGTATCTGAGTTACAGGCCCTCATGGCAGTGGAGCCTTTCATCGTCTTGCATGCGGACAGAGTGTCCCTCAGAACCAATCCATCCTTCATGCCCAAGGTGATATCTAGTGTGGCTCTTAATCAGTCCATTCATTTGCCAACCTTCTTTCCCAATCCACAGAACAAAGGGGAATGGATACTGCACTCCTTAGATGTGCACAGACAGCTTATATTCTACTTGGACAGGACTAAACCTCAAAGGAAATCTGAATAACTGCTGGTGGTATTTGCTGCAGGGGCAGAGGGGAAGGCTATTTCAAAGCAAACCATTTCTAAATAGATAGGCCATTGCATTCATTTCTGCTATAAGCACCATGGAAAATCTATCCCCCAGGGGATCAGACCTCACTCCACCAGGGCTGTATCTACCTCTACAGCCTTTTTCAGTGGCGTCCCTACCAGGGACATCCTAGAAGCTGCCACCTGGAGTTCTGTACGTACTTTAACCAAGCATTATCATTTGCCAATTTTCTCTAACTCCAGAGCTGGCTTTGCCACTGCAGTCTTTCAGGGCCTTATAGCTGGTCTTAATGCTATTTAAATTCCTCCTCCCAACCATAGCTTTGGGAATCTACCCAAATGTAATGACTGCAACAATGAAACAAGAAGAGCATAGTACAGTTGTGTACACTTACCATAAATGTAGATGTTCGAGTGTATTCACTGTTGCAGTCCTGGTTACCCTCACTCCAGCCCCCTAACTTCTTTTGGTTATACCTCTGCTTTCCTTTACCATGCTTAAAAGCTTTTTGGTGTATTTGCTTTTTTGTTGGAGGTATATCTTTGTACTTTTATATTTAATTGCTTCCCATTAGGGGGCCACATGACATCTGGGGCAAGAAAAACTGATGTAATGGCATCGGCTGCATGTTTTATACCCCTGACGACCTGATGTCATGGAAGAAGGGACAGCAACCGATGCAGGACCCAAGACTTTTGTTAATCAGGCTGACTGAGGGCTACCTTCAAGCAGATAACCCAAATGTAATGACTGCAACAGTGAATACACTCGAACATCTACATTTATGGTAAGTGTACACAACTGTACTTTTTCTAGCTGGTTGGCAAACACACACTGTCAAGATGAAGTGCACTTAAATATTCCGAACACTAGATGGCATTGTGATACTACTTTGCCTAGAACTGATTGGAGACACTCCCTCTTGAATCATCAAAGGAAGTGTTGTCATTGCTTATGGATGTGTATAAAAGTTTTGCAACTTCATTTTTATATTTTGATGAAGTTCCAATAAGGGACAAAAGTGCTTAATATATATGTAATGTTTTGGTTTGGTTTTAAGTGGTTTCGCAATTAAAACAGTTCCTGCTCACAACCTTCTGCCTTGGATTTGTTTTGGTTTGGAAGCCGCCTGGATTTTGTGTTCCACCATGTCCTGAGGTTCTTGACATAGAAAACAGTTTTACTGATTGCTCTGACCTCTGCAAGAAGGGTATCTGAGTTGCAAGCTCTTATGGTGGGTCAGCTCTTTGAGAACTAATCCTTTTTTTATGCCTAAAGTGGTGTCTGAGTTTACTTTAAGCCAAATTAGCAACATCCCTGATGTTCTTCGTGTTTCACTGTTGCAGTCATCACATTTGGGTTATCTGCTTGCAGGTAGCCCTCAATCAGCCTGATTATCATAGTCTTGGGTCCTGTGTCGGTTGATGTCTCATCTTCCATGACGTCAGGTAGTCAGGGTATAAAGCATGCAGCCGACGCGATTACATCAGTCTTTCTTGCCGTGTGGTGCCCGAAGCAGAAGCAATTCACAAGTGGCAGTCGGCCGACTCCGGAAATATTTGTTTTCGAGTTTCAGATCCAAAGTCATCAACTAAGCTAAATACCCCATTGGGGAATCCTTTTTCTTGCTCTAAACCGATGTCAGTAAAAGTTAACAATTATATTTCTTGTGGAAAGCAAATACTTCATAAAGATTTTCATTCGTACTGCATTCCTTGCCTAGGCCCAGACCACGATGTACCTCACTGTCGGTTTTGTGCCTTATTCAACCCCCATACTATTCATCGGTTCATTTTCACATCTAAATATTTTGGTACTCTGTTCAGATATCCAGAAATGGCTTCGGTAAGTCACCTGACTACTGACATTCCAAAAAAATGGAAAGATAAAGACAGAGACAGGCCGCATAGGTCCAAAGCCACCGATGACGCTTCTCCTAAGCTAGTCACCAGTTCGCCGGTACTCAGTGAGGTGCTTTCACAGCCCCTGATACCCGCTACTTCATATTCGCAGGCCTCTACTGAGACCCATTCAGAGTCTGGTATGCCTCGAGATGCTTCTTCAACTGTGGAACCTGTGGATGTCTCTACCTTGGATGGTTCTGGAGCCGCTGTGCAGGCACCGGCTTCTGAGGGTGTATTCAGGCCTACTGACTTGCATATTAAACCGACACCATCTTTATCTTCAAGTCCTAAAACTCGCTCAATGCCTAGAAAACTGATGCCCAGACCACATGGTCAGGCCCCTATGCCTAAAAAACAAATGATAAGAATGGCTGAAGACCTTATTACTCTAATCAGGGGAAGCCACCCTTCTCCCTCTAAGAGACCTAGGACTGATTTTCCTTCTGATTCTTCTGATCAGGATTCTGAAATTTCTGTTTTCTCTGATGACCAGGAGTTGCCCTTATCTACCTATGAGGATTTTGATGCAGAAGACTCCATTCCTTCTGCTTCACCTCCAGAGGATTTCTCTTTTGATGAAACCTTGCATACTGTTAGGGAGCATTTCCACTGGGAAAGCCAGGATTACTCTGACTCCAAAAAGAGGCATGGGGAATTCTTACTCCTACCTCAACACAGGCCTTTAGCCATCCCTCCTGTACTGGACATTGTAGATGATGCCTTCTCGGAATCTAGCCTGGCTTCTGACTCTTTACCTCCTGCTCCTAGAAAACCTGGCAGGTATTACAGGGTATCTGAGTGTCACAAGTTCCTTTGTAACAATCCTATTGCGGATCCTGAGACCATTTCACAGGGACCCAAGGGCATTAAGGCTACTAATGCCAAACACCCTGCCCCCTCTGATAGAGATTCCAGGGCCCTGGATAGATGGGGTAAGAAGATGTACACTTCTGCAACTTTGGCCATTAGGGCCTTAAACTGCCAGTTTCATATGTTAAACTATCAGCAACATATTATTGGATTGCTTAAACAGTAACTTATGTTGATTTCTGACCGTGCTGAAAATAAAGAATTACAGGATTTAATGCATTCTGCTGAACAAGTTGGAAAACATACTTTGCAATGTGGTTTTTATTCATTAGAGGCATCTTGCAGGGCTGCTGTAACTGGGTCTGTACTTAGAAGGCATGCCTGGCTTAAGGAGCAATCTTTGCCAGATCGTGTTAAACCTAAATTACTGGATGCTCCCTTAAACCTAGACCGCCTGTTTGGCAGCAAAGCAGAAGAAGTTCTTAAAAAGATGGAGGAAAAAGCTAAATCTATGCAAACTGTTAAAGATTTCCTGCAAGTACAGCGTCCCAGATTTAGTAGGCATTGGCCTTCTAAGAATTGGTCTTTTCCTGCCTCTTCCAGGCCTTCTCACTCCAAACCCAGAACCAGCAGAACACTCGGGCTTCAGTCCCAAGGTACTCACAGGCCTAAGCAGTGGGGGGTTCCCACTTCCAAAACTGGGAGTAGTAAGACATCCCCTTATGGTAAACTGTCACAATGTCTTTACTTTAAACCTTCCAAGCCCTGCTCAACTGACTGTTCCTATTGGTGGAAAGATCGCCCTCCATGCAAACAATTGGGAACTCATTACCCAAGACAAACAGGGATTAAATATAGTTTCCCAAGGATGCAGCTTCCACTTCCACTCCTTACCAACCCCAAACAGTTGGACAGAGCTACCCCCAAATCAGTGGGCAGAGGCTCAAAGGCAAGTTCTCTCTCTTCTAAGCATCAGGGTTATTTATCCTGTCCCAGAAGAAGAATTGTGGGCAAGGTTTTCACTCAAGACTTTTCCTGGTACCCAGAAAAGACAATTCTTGGCGTCCTATTCTGGACCTATTTATCCTACACACCTTTTTGGAAATCCCAGTATTTAAAATGGTAACTCTTCATCAGCTGCTTCCCATGCTAGGCAAAAATGCCTGGTTGGCAACACTGGATTTAAAGGAAGCCTACCTGCACATCCCAATAAAGGAATCTTGTAGAAGAAACCTATGCTTCAGAGCAGGCTACATGCACTATCAGTTCTCTGCACTGCCCTTTGGCTTATCTACTGTGCCCAGGGTATTCACAAAGTGCCTAGCTCCAGTCATTGCATTTTGCAGACAAAGAAATATTCAAATTTACCCATAACCTGGACGATTGTCTAATTCAGGTAGAAAGCCAAGACATACTAATAAGTCATCTGGCATTTGTAAAGAAATTAATGACTTCTCTGGGGTACACCATAAATGAAAAGAAATCACATCTAGTACCCTGTCAACAAATTATATTTCTGGGAGAAAGCTAGAATACAACTTCCCAGATGGCCTACCTCACGCCAGAGAAAAAAGTTCATTTGACAGCCTACTTCAAACTACTGGCCACAAAGGCAAAGCTATCTGCAAGGAAAATACTGCAAGCCCTGGGGTTCATGGCCTCTTTCATACTACTGATTCCATATGCAAGACTGCATATGAGGAAATTACAATAATGTCTAAAAAGCCTATGGTGTCAACATTCTCAGGACCTCGAGTCAATGATTCCTGTCATACCTTGTCTAAAGATAGAGTTCCTTTGGTGGGCAGAGGCCTGCCACCAAAACAAGGGACTGCCATTCACTCTACACCCTGCCGCCCAAACCCTAACAACAGAGGCATCAGATTATGCATGGGGAGCTCACTTGGCAGGACAGCGCATTTAGGGCAAATGGAACACAAATCAGTGCACCTGCATATCAATCAAAAAGAAATGTTAGCTGTACAGAATGCTCTGACAGCCTTCAAGGACCACATTCTTCCAAAACATTTATTGGTAAAGACGGACAACACCACTGTTATGTGGTACATAAACAGGCAGGGGGGAACCCACTCATACCCTCTCTGTAGATTAGCCATGGCTCTGTGGAACACAGCTCTGAGCTACCAAGTGCACCTACAAGCTCAGTTCCTGCCAGGCTAGCTAAATACACTGGCAGACGACCTAAGCAGAAATCTCATGGACCCACACGAGTGGAAACTGGAACCAAAGATATTCAACATGTTTAGAAACAAATGAGGGAGCCCAGAGATAGACCTGTTTGCCTCCCCTCAGAACTACCAATTGAACAAATTCTGCACAAGGATTCCCCACAAACAAGCTCGGAAAGTGGATGCCCTGTCCTTCACCTGGAAAAACCTATCAGTTTATGCCTTTCCCCCTCTGACTCCCCTCTCCATAGTGCTACAAAAGATCAAACAGGACAAACCAAGGACAATACTGATTGCTCCAGACTGGCCATGCCAACACTGGTACCCCCTCTTGCGCAGTGTGACACTGATGGAACCATGGCAGCTGCCTCAGACCCCTGCCCTGCTGTCCCAGCAGGAGGGCCAGATTCTGCACCCACAGCTTCAAACCCCGAACCTTGCAGCCTGGCTAATTACCTGATCTCTCCGTTACCATCAGTAAGCAAGTGATTGATGTCATTCTGGAGGCAAGGAGGCCTAGTACTAGAAAATCCTATGCTGATAAATGAAAAAGATTCTGTTCCTGGAGCCAGACACAGGGGATGGGCACAGGAGTGCCCAGTTTGCCACATATTCTTCAATACTTAACTGAGATGCTTCACAAGGGCCTTTCCTTTTCTTCCATCAAAATTCATGCCTCGGCCATTTCAGCTCATAATACAGAGCCACCCATCTTCTCTCATCCACTGCTGAAGCAATTCCTCAGAGGGGCCAAAACCTTAATACTGCCCATGAGAGCCCCTACTCCAGCCTGGGACTTTAACTTTGTATTGGAAAAGCTCACTTTACCTCCCTTTGAGCCAGCTGCAAATGCAGAGTTGAAATTTCTTTCTTGGAAAACAGCCTTCCTTCTAGCCATTACTTCAGCAAGAAGGGTGCCCGAATTACAGGCCCTCATGGCAGTGGAGTCTTTCATCATCCTTCATGTGGATAGGGTGTCCCTCAGGACCAATTCTTCCTTTATGCCCAAGGTGGTATCCGGTGTGGCCCTTAATCAGTCCATTCATTTGCCAACCTTCTTTTGTAATTCACAGAACAAAGGGGAATGAATACTGCACTCCTTGGATGTGCACAGACAACTTAGATTTTACCTGGACAGGACTAAGCCTCTCAGGAAATCTGAACAGCTGCTGGTTGCATTTGCTATAGGGGCAGAGGTGAAGGCCATTTCAAAGCAAACCATTTATAAGTGGGTAGGCCATTGCATTCATTTCTGCTATAAGCACCATGGAAAACCTACCCCACAGGGGATAAGACCTCATTCCGCCAGGGCTGCATCTACCTCTACAGCCTTTCTCAGAGGTGTCCCTACCAGGGACATCCTGGAAGCTGCTACCTGGAGCTCTGTACATACCTTCACCAAGCATTACCACTTGCCATTTTTTTCTAAATCCATGGCTGGCTTTGCCACTGCAGTATTGCAGGGCCTTATAGCTGGTCCTAATGCTATCTAATTGCCTCCTCCCATCCTTGGCTTTGGGAATCTACCCAAATGTGATGACTGCAACAGTGAAACACGAAGAACATAGTACAGTTGTGTACACTTACCATAAATGTAGATGCTCGAGTGTATTCACTGTTGCAGTCCTGGTTACACTCCCTCCAGCCTCCTGACTTCTATTGACTATATCTCTATTCTTGTTTACTGTGCTTAAAGCTTTCTGGTGTATTTGCTTTTTGTTGGAGGTGTAACTTTGTACATAATTTCTTCCCAGTTTGGTGTCACCTGACATCTGGTGCAAGAAAAACTGATGTAATGGTATCGGCTGCATGCTTTATACCCCTGACTACCTGACGTTATGAAAGATGAGACAGCAACCGACGCATTACCCAAGACTTTGATAATCAGGCCAACAGAGGGCTACTTGCAAGCAGGTAACCCAAATGTGATGACTGCAACAGTGAATACACTTGAACATCTACATGTATGGTAAGTGTACACAACTGTACTTTTTCTTTCTTGAACCTAAAAGAGGGAGAATGGATACTCCATACCTTAGATGCCAACAGACAACTTGAGTGTTATATTGACCAAATGAAATATTTCAAATCTTTCGATCAATTGTTCATTCCTTGTGAAGGTAAGAAGGGGCAACCTATGTCAAAACAGGACTATTGCCAAATGGTTGTCTAAGGTAATTACTGTTTGTTATACTCACCATGACATATTTGTTCCAGGCAAGGTTAAGGCCCACTCTGCCAGGGCCTTGGCTTCATCTCTGATGTTTTGGAAAGGATTTGAATCTAGAAGTATTCTAAAAGCTGCTACTTGATCCTCTGTGCATAGTTTTACAAAGCACTATAAACTTGATTCTTTCTCTAGGTCTAGATCAAGTTTGTTAGCACCATTCTCCAGGAGCTACTGGAACCTTCTCTTTCCTCCTCCCAAATATAGTTAGCTAAAGTAATCTACTCATATAGCTAAGGCTACTGCAGCAGTGATCATTATGAAGAACATAGTATAGTTTTGTAAATACAGCTTACCATAACGTTGAATTATCACTGCGGCAGTAACCACTCCTTCCATCCATTCCCCTCACTTTTTGGTGTGTTTTTTATGCCTGGATGTGGACATTATTTTGTTCTTAGCGCTGCCCTTTCAGGGCTCAACCTCCCTTTCTGTGATGGCAAGAAAGCTGTGAAGGACTTTGTGCCCAAACTTGCATTTTGGTCAGCTCAGCTTGAGCTTTTTGCCAGTTTGGGCATATGGAAGGTGCCCTGAAGCTTTGAAGTCAGATGGCTGTTATATCTTTGGTAGGATATAACCCATAAATCTAAGGCTACTGCAGCAGTAATCATTCAAGCATCTGCTGTTATGGTAAATTCGACTTACACAGCTGTATTTTCCTAGATACCATAGAAATTATTCATCAAAATCTACTTCCTTTGTTAAGAGAGACTCAAGACCCTTTGGCAAGCAAAGGAATACACTTAGGAAAAGATTCTGAGATAAACCTCTGTCCCCCTTCCCATCCCCAGCCACAGCCCCTCCACACCCTTCTGCAGAAGTCTTTCTCACTTTGTCTCTCACATTCTGGGAAACAGTGACTTTCGACAAATGGATCATGAACATTATCTATCAATGATGGCTTTGCCATGATTTGGGAAAGCACTCCCTCTCTGAGGGAAATGCCTCTGACTCCTCCCAACCAGAGTCCCCTTCTGGACCCTGTCATCCAAGACTAACAAAAGGAACCATAGAGGAGATCCTCTTACCTTTCTTAGGAAAGGATTTCTATTCAAGAATCAGTCTTGTTCCAGGGAAGGAAGGGTCAACTAAACACCTTCTTAAAAGTCCCCACTTTAAAAATACTTTGTTTCCACACGCTTCTACCTTTCCATCGTCCTCAGGCTTTCCCAGTATCCCTAGAAACTAAAGGATATCTATGTGCACATGCATATTAATCCTTCCCACAGAAAATTTCTCAAGTTCTTTACTAGATCATCACATTTTCAGTTTACTACTTTGCCATTTGGTCTCTCTAACAGCTCCAAGGGTTTTCACAAAGTGTGTAGCTTTAGTGGTGGCCTTTTGCTGCCCACAGGACATACAGATCTTCCCTTAACTGGATGACATTCTGATCTAGGTTCTGTCCAAGAACATCCTCCTCAAGCATCTTCATTACATTGTATGGTGTTTTGGGGGTTCACCATCAATTTCAAAAATTCTCAGCCCGGTTTTACCCAGTACTTTACTTTTTGGGCTGTAGACTGGACACTTCCACTATGCATGTCTTTTTGGTGTGGTTATATTCATTGTTCTGTGCACTGGAATCGGTTCGTGCACCTGCTTGTGTGGATTTCTATTCCTGGTACTGAATGCTGACCATAGATACTCAATTGACGAGAGGGGAGATGCTAACAGCGGTTTACTGAAGGATTTAAAAGGACTTATTGGCCTCAAGGGTAACCTATGCCATTTCATTGAAACTCTGGCTAGGGACAGGGATTATTTGGCTTGTTTTGGCAGTAGTAAACAGTCACAAAAAGGAAAACTGGTCTGCTGTTGAATGTGATGGTTACCTGAGTCAGTATTTATTTTAATGACCATTTAAATTATTTTTGTTAATTTGAGAAGTTTGTATTAAAGACATTTTTGGATTGTCCAGCTCTGTGTTCGAGTGCTGAATCTTTGGTGGTGTGGTTTACATATATATATATATATATATATATATATATATATATATATATATATACATATATATAAATATATATATATATATATATATATATATAAAAATATATATATCTATATATATAAATATATATATATATATATATATCTATATATAAATATATATATCTATATATATATATCTATATATCTATATATATATATAAATATATATATATCTATATATATATATCTATATATATATCTATATATATATATATATATATATATATATATATCTATATATATATATATATATATATCTATATATATATATATATATATATATATATATACACACACATACATCATACACACACATATATAAACATATATATATATATATATATATATATATATATATATGTAGGTACACACGCATATATGTGTGTGCGTGTGTGTATAAGTGTGTGAGATTTACATGGCGGAAAGGGAATAAGCCCCGACTGTGGCTCAAATGATTAACAGTCAACAACTAATCTGTGTACTAGAAGAACTGACAGTGGAAGGTAATGAGTGTGTGTGTGTGATGCCAGGTTGCCATCGCAGGAAAGAGAGATGCAGCTGAGTTTGCAGCACTTCAGCCTTCTGAAGAAATCTTATTTGATTGCATTAGAACCACTGGATGAAGCTGTCTGTGTGAAACTACAAAGCAGTACTCCAGTCTCTAAAACGAGTTAGTGTGTGCATAGAAGCATGCATGCTTCAGGAGTCCAGTAGGGTAGTCCCCAACATGCTGGTAAGCATGCATACTTTTCTTGGGGAGTGTTTGGTTTAATAAAGACATCATCAGCAAAATACAAAGGATGATGCTGTACCTGAAGGTAATCCATTTTTCTCCTTGGCCAGCTTTTGTAGACATGTCTTTGCTTTCTGTTTGTCCCTTTCTTTACATAAGCAGCCCTGATCCAGAATGACGAACCAAAATCTTTGGCATTGGGATCAGTGGTATACTCTAGGATGCAGCAAATTTTTGTAGTGGTAAAGGAGGATAATAGGCTGCTAAATAATGTCAAAAGATGAACATATGAGATCTGGGAGGTTGAAACTGTAGATTAATTGAAGGACCTGGGTGTATCAGTAGATCCAGCTTTGAATTTTTCTAATCATATTAACCAGTAATTAATGATAAAACTGATGTTGTCTTTTCTGTCATTTCCTCAATGAATGGATCTCTGATCCAGCCACAGCCACTTCCAAGCTTTGTATCCTGTGCTGAGACTCCTCCCGATACCCATAATCCCTGTGCGTAGAATGAGCTACCTCAGATTTAATGTGTCACAATGGATGTTCTTCGTGTTTCACTGTTGCAGTCATCACATTTTGGTTATCCCTGCCAGGGTAGCCCTCAGCCAGCCTGAATGCCAGAGACTTTGTATTTCTGCATGAGTTGCTATCGCTTGAGGACTGACGTCAGGTCGTCAGTAGTATAAAGTAAGGCAGCCGACGCCATTACATTAGTCTTTTTTGCCATGGACCCCAAAGCAGAAGCAGTTCACACAAGTGCCGGTCGGTTGCTACCCGAGATTTCGTCTGCCGAATTGAAGTTGAAATCTTCTAAAGCTAAGTACCCCATTGGGGATCCTTTTTTCTTGCACTAACCAATGTCAGAAATTGCCTTGCCTGTGGAAAACAAATACCACACAGAGACTTCCACTCTTACTGCGTCACTTGTTTAGGCCCAGACCATGACGTCCCTCATTGTTGCTTCTGTGCTTTGTTCAATGCCAGAACTATCTGTTGACAGGCCCTTATGTAGCCAGATATTTTCTCTTACAGTCCTCGAATTCCGATATGGCTTCGGTAAGCCATCTGACAGCAGATCTTCCAAAAAAAACATAAAGATAAAGACAGAGACAAGACCGCACAGGTCCAAACCTACCGGCAACACTTCAGTTAAGCTAGTCGTCAGTTCTCCGGTACTCAGTGAGGCACTTTTGCAACCCCTGATGCCCGCTTTTGTTGATTCGCAGGTCACTACTGAGACCTTTTCAGAGTCCGTTATGCCATAAAACTCTTCTTCGACTAAGGATCCTGTGGTCATCTCAACCTTGGATGGGTCCAGAGCCGCTGAGCAGGCACCGGCTTCTGAGGAAGTCCTTCGCACTATTGAATCTCGACACAGACCAACGTCTTCTTTCTTGACTGCCATTCTTTCTAAAACTACAGAGTTTCTTAGGCCCAAGGTATGAACCACACCCAGGAAACTAACGACCCACTCTCAGGCGCCTGCTACCTTGCCTCAGTCTCAAATGCTTAAAATAGCGGAGGACCTTATGCTGATCAGGGGAAGCCAAGCTACTCCCTCAAAAAGGAAAAGAGATCTGTCCCCTCTAGTTTTGTCTGAACAATAGATGTTCATTGTGTTACACTGCTGCAGTCATTACACTTGGGTTATCCTACCATCAGGCGGTCCCTCAGTCAGCTTGAGTTCCAAAGTCTTGGTTCGGTGTCGGTTGCTGTCGCCTCTTCCCTGACGTCAGTGCGACAGGGGTATATAAGATGCAGCCAACTCCATTTTCTTCAGTCTTTCTTGCCGCGCGGTGCCCGAAGCAAAAGTAGTTAGCAAGTGCCGGTCGGCCGACTCCTGAGATTTTCGTTTCCGAATCCAGAACCGAAGTCTTCTACAAAGCTAAGTACCCTGTTGGGGAAACTTTTTCTTGCCTCAGACCGATGTTAGTAAAAGTTAGTAACTGTATTTCTTCTGGGAAGCAAATACCTCATAGGGATTTCCATTCTTATTGTATCCCATGCCTAGGCCTAGACCACGACGTCACAGGTTGTTGGTTTTGTGCTAGGTTTAACAAGCACACTATTAAACGTTGGTTTGATTTTGCCCGACATCATTTTGGCAGAAAATTCAATTATACCATGCCGTTGGAATTACCGACGACTGGAATCCACAAAAAGCACAAAGACAAGGACAGGCATCTGAGGCCCAAAACTGACGACGAAGCCTCTTCTAGGCCATTCGCCGGTTCTCTGGTTTTCAGCAAGGCGCCTTCGCAGCCCCTGACGACCGCTTCTTTAGAACCTCAGGCCGCCTAACTCCCATGTGGAGATGGCTGGGCCTTTGGACGCACCAGTTTTACAGCCTACGAGACTAACCCTTCAGAGGGATCCGGAGTAGCTGAACCAACCCGTAGCTTCAGAGGGTGTTTTCAGACCTACTCAGTTAACCATTAAATCTTCAGCTAATCAAAAACTCCTTTAAAAACAAAGAAACAAATTCAACATTCACCAGGACAGGCCTCCATGCCTAAGAAACAAATGCTCAAAATGGCCGAAGATCTAATCACCCTGATCAGGGGGTCCCATCCCCCTCCTGACAAAAGGCCTAGACAGGATGCAGACTATGACTCATCCGACCAGGTATCCATCTCTTCAGATTCATACTCAGACCTTGGGTACTCTTTACCCCCTTATGAGGATTCTGATGCTGAGGAATCAATTCCTTCAGCCTCTCTGACAGAGGACTACTCCTTTGGGGAAACCTTACATACCATGAGGGAGCATTTCCACTGGGAGGGCCAGGATTACTCAGATTCCAAGAAAAGGCTCAGAGATTTCCTTTTATTACCTCAACACAGACCCCTTGCTATTCCGCCATTGTTAGATATTGTGGATGATGTGTATACTGAATTCAGTTTAAATCCTGATTCTTTACCTCCTGCTCCAATTAAGCCTGATAGATACTACAGAGTCTCTGACTCTCACAAATTTCTTTATAAAAGCCCTGCTGCTGACCCTGAAATTATTTCTCAGGGCCCCGAAGGGGTAAAGGCCTCCTCAGCAAAGAATCCAGTACCCTCTGACAGAGATTCCAGAGCAGTAGACAGATGGGGGAAGAAAGTATATACATCTGCAACTTTAGCTATGAGGGCCTTAAATTGCCAGTTTCACATGCTAAAGTACCAGCAATATTGAATGTCTCAGTTAAAACAAAAAATGCTTCCAAACTCAGATTCTCTTAATTATAAACAAATGCAGGATTTATTGCACGCAGCTGAACAAGTGGGAAAACATACTTTGCAATGTGGTTTTGATTCATTAGAGGCCTCCTGTAGAGCAACAGTTACAGGATCTGTCATTAGAAGACATGCTTGGTTAAAAGAACAAACATTACCAGATCATGTTAAAGCAAAATTATTGGATGCACCTTTGCAGCAGGATGTTTTATTTGGTGTTAAGGCAGAAGAGGTATTAAAGAAAATGGAGGATAAGGCACAATCTATGCAAACGGTGAAGGATTTCTTACAGGTTCAGCCTCCTCGATTTAGCAGAAATTGGCCAACAAAGAATTGGTTCTTTCCAGTTACAGACAGACCTCAATGGGGCAGATACAGACGTCCAAGAGGCAGAGGTCAACCACAAGGTCCTTACAGGCCTCGACAATGGGGTGCATCAACCCAGAAAGAAGGGGAAGACAGGCCTCAACCTTACAAAAAACAGCCCCAATGACTTCCCATTACAGCTGCCAAACTGTTCTCTCTTGGCAGCTCCCTTGGGAGGAAAACTGTCACTTTTCTGTCACAACTGGCATATGATCACCAAAGACAAATGGGTTCTCAACATTGTATCTCAAGGTTACAGGTTCCACTTTCACACTCTGCCAAGGCTAAAAGGAATGCCAAATCTGCCACCAAATCAATGGGCAGAGGCACAAAGACAAATTATAGCACTCATAGACATGAGAGCTGTTCAAAAGGTACCAACACAGGAGCAAGTACAAGGTTTTTACTCAAGACTCTTTCTGGTTCCCAGAAAGGACAAAGCCTGGAAGCCCATTCTGGATCTTTCTTCTCTAAACACTTACCTGGATGTTCCAAAATTCAAAATGTTGACACTACAGCAGCTTCTTCCCATGCTGGGCAAGAAGGCTTGGCTCGTAACTTTGGACCTCAAGGAGGCATACCTGCATGTCCCTATCAGGCAAAACTGCAGAAGATACCTCAGATTCATAGCTGGTTCAATGCACTACCAATTCTCTGCACTGCCCTTTCTCTTATCTACTGTGCCCAGGGTCTTCCCAAAGTGCCTGGCACCAGTAATTGCATTTTGCAGACAGAAAGGAATTCAGATTTATCCATACCTGGACGACTGCCTGATTCAAGCAGAGAGCAAGAACATTCTTCTAAAACATCTGGCGTTTGTAAAAAAGTTATTAAGTTGCCTAGGGTACACAGTAAACGAAAAGAAGTCAAAACTAGTGCCCTCACAAGAGATAATATTCCTGGGTGCCAGCTTGAATACAACGGCCCAGATGTCTTATCTCACGCCAGACAAGCAAGAACATCTGACTCAATATTTTCAATTGATGGCAACAAAGGCCCAACTCCCTGCAAGAAAAATCTGCAGGCCTTGGGTTACATGGCATCTTGCATACTACTAATTCCATATGCCAGACTGCATATCAGGAAACTACAATGGTACCTCAAGAGTGTCTTGTCTCAGCACTGTCAAAGTTTGGAAACAGTAATACCACTAATTCCATGCCTTCAACAGGAGTTTCGATGGTGGGCTCAAGCTTGTCACCTCAACAAGGGACAGCCTTTCACTCAACCCACAGCCAGGCAGACACTGACAACAGATGCATCGGATTACACCTGGAGAGCACACATGGCAGGTAAATGTATTCAGGGCAGGTGGCCCGCAGAACAGAGGCATCTTCACATCAATCAAAAAGAGATGCTAGCTGTACAAAATGGCCTTATAGCTTTCAAGGACCTTTTGCATCTAGGACAAACTACTACTAAAGACAAGACAACACCACAGTTATCTGGTACATAAACAAGCAAGAGGGCACTCATTCTTATCCCCTCTGCAAACAAGCCATGACCTTGTGGAACACAGCTCTAACCTATCAAGTTCATCTGCAAGCACAATTCCTGCCAGGAGAGAAAAACACACTGGCAGACGACTTAAGCAGAAACATCATGGATCCGCACGAGTGGAAAATACATTAACAAATATTCAGAATGATAACACAAAAATGGTGGAGCCCGGACATAGATCTGTTTGCATCCCCAATGAACTGCCAGCTACAGAAATTCTGCACAAGGACTTACCACCCACAAGCATGGAAAGTGGATGCCCTCTCATTCAGCTGGAAAAACCTACAAGTATATGCTTTCCCACCACTACCTCTCCTTCCAAAGGTACTCATAAAAGCCAGGAAAGAAAGGCCAAACATGATCCTGATTGCCCCAGACTTGCCACGCCAGCACTGGTACCCAATCTTAAAGACCTTAGCACAAGGGCCGCCCTGGATTTTGCCTCAAATCCCACATCTTCTGACTCAGCACAACAATCAGATAATTCACAGCCAGCTAAAGACTTTAAACTTGGCTGCATGGCAGATTTGTTAGTCAAGCAAGTAATGCCTCTCTCCAAAGCTGTTATGGATGTCATTCCTGAGGCCAGAAGGCCTAGCACCAGGAAAGCCTATTCGGATAAATGGAAGAGATTCTGTGCCTGGAACCAGGCTCACAGCCTTGACCCTCTTGTTCCAAATATTTCTCAGATACTACAATATTTAACCGAGATGCTGGACAAAGACCTCTTCTTCTCATCCATCAAGATCCACGCCGTGGCCATCTCTGCTCATTACAACACAGACCCACCTATTTTTTCTAATCCTTTGCTGAAACAGTTCCTCAGAGGGGATAAAAACATAAGACCACCCCGTAGAGCACCAACTCCAGCTTGGGACCTCAACTTCGTGTTGGACAAATTAACCTTACCTCCTTTTGAGCCAGCTAACTCAGCAGATTTAAAATATCTCTCTTGGAAAACTGCTCTGCTCCTGGCAATAACCTCAGCACGACGAGTTTCAGAATTACAGGCACTAATGGCAGTGGAACCTCTCATTATTTTCCACCAAGACAGGGTGTCTTTAAGACCAAACCCTACTTTTATGCCAAAGGTGATGGTATCAAGTGTGTCTCTAAACCAAACTATTCACTTGCCAACTTTTTATCCAAACCCACAGAATAAAGGGGAGAGACGTCTGCATTCCTTGGACATACACAGGCAGATGTTCATCGTGCATACAGCTGCAGTAATAACATATGGGTTCTCTGCCGTCAGGCGGTCCCTCGGTCGGCCGAATTCCAAAGTCTAGGTGCGGCGTCGGTTGTTGTCGCTTCCTTTCCTGACGTCAGAGATGCAGGAGTATATAAGACACAGCCGACGCCATTTTCTTCAGTCTTTTTTGCCGCACGGTGCCCGAAGCAGAAGCAGTTCGCAAGTGCCGGTCGGCCAGCTCCTGAATTTACAAAAAATTTGGAAACCGAAGTCTTCATTAAAGCTAAGTACCCCATTGGGGAAACTTTTCTTGCCTCAGACCGATGTCAGAAAAAGTTAACAATTGTATTTCTTGTGGGAAGCAAATACCGCATAAGGATTTCCATTCCCTATGCATACCTTGTTTAGGCCCAGACCACGACGTCTCGGGCTGTCGCTTTTGTGCTACTTTCAATAAACGCACTATCAAGCGTCGGGCGGAGTACGCCCAACATTTATTTGGTAAAGCATTTGATTATAAAATGTCGTCGGAGACTCCGACTACCATTTTGTCCAAAAAATGCAAGGACAAGGACCGACACACGAGGTCCGCGGTCTCCACAGACACCACGCCAAAACCAGCTACACGTGGTCCAATTCTCAGCAAGACGCCTATGCAGTCCCTGACTACCGATGACACTTCTTTGGCGGGGTCTTCTGTACCCGAGACCGCAGGTACCTCGGCCCATACCCAGACTACAACCACCGAAGCCACTGTGAGCATTGAGTCTCCTAATGTGGACAGGTCCACTTCCACCCATGGTTTCTTTAGACCCTCATCTTCCTTTTCCATTAAGGCCTTTACTAAGTCCAAATCAGCCAGGCATACCAAGAGGCCTGTTGCACAGGGCCCATCCACAGGCCCCATGCCTAAAATACAGATGCTTAAAATGGCTGAGGATTTAATTACTCTTATCAGGGGTTCCCAACCCCCTCCTGACAAGAGGCCCAGAGTGGAGGAAGATTCTCCCTCTTCTGATCAGGGCTCCATTTTTTCGGAACACTCTGATGTAGAGGAACACTCTTACTCCCCTTTTGAAGATTCTGATGCAGAGCAATCCATTCCTTCTTTATCTCCTCCTGAGGATTATTCCTTTGGGGAAACCTTGCACACTTTGAGGGAACACTTCCATTGGGAAGGCCAAGACTTTTCTGATTCCAAGAAAAGACTGAGGGAATTTCTTTTGTTACCTCAACACAGACCTCTGGCGATACCTCCTGTCTTGGATGTACTTGATGATGTTTATTCGGAGGCTTGCCTTAACCCGGATTCCCTGCCTCCTGCCCCAGTCAAGCCTGATAGGTACTACAGAGTTCCTAACTCTCACTAGTTTCTTTTCAAAAGCCATAATGCTGACCCTGAAACCATTTCTCAAGGCCCCAAGGGGATGAAGGCCTCTACTGCTAAGAATCCACTACCTTCCGAAAGAGAGTCAAGATCCTTAGAAAGGTGGGGAAAAAAGGTTTATACCTCGGCCACCCTAGCCATGAGGGCCTTAAATTGTCAGTTTCATATGCTTAAATATCAGCAGTTTCTGTTATCACAATTAAGAAATAGAATGTCTCTTCCTGAACAACCATATTTGAAGGAGTTGCAGGATATGATGCATAGTGCAGAACAAGTGGGTAAACACACCTTACAATGTGGTTATGATGCCCTAGAGGCCTCAAGTAGAGCTGCTGTTACAGGATCAGTCATTCGTAGGCATGCATGGCTTAGGGAACAAATCTTGCCTGATCATGTGAAAGCTAAATTACTAGATGCTCCTTTACAAAAGGATGTGCTATTTGGTACTAATGCTGAGGAGATACTACGGAAAATGGAAGAAAAAGCCAAATCTGTGCAAACTGTCAAAGCTTTTCTACAGATTCAACCACCACGTTTTAGCAGAAATTGGCCTTCTAAAAACTGGTCCTTTCCAGCCACGGATAGGCCCCAAAGAGGTAGATATAGGCGCACAAGGGGCAGAGGACAATCACAAGGATCATATAGAGGCAGGCAATGGCAAACTCCAGCACCAAGGGGTGGCGAAAACAGTGCACAGCAATACAGGAAAGAGACCCAATGACTTCCTCCTTTCCATGCCAAGCAAGTCTCAGCTGGCAGCACCCTTGGGAGGAAAGCTGGCATTATTTACAAGAAATTGGCATATGGTCACAACAGACAAATGGATCCTGGACGTTATAAACAGAGGCTACAGATTTCATTTTCACACTCTCCCAAAAATGAGAGGCATGCCAAACCTGCCACACAATCAAAGGGCAGAGGCACAACTACAAATTTCAAAGCTCATAGACATGAAAGCTATTCAAGAGGTACCTACTCACGAACAAGGTCAAGGTTTTTATTCCAGGCTATTTCTGGTACCAAGGAAAGGAACCGACTGGAGACCCATTTTGGACTTATCCATCCTAAACACATTCTTACTCGTACCAAAATTCAAGATGCTCACATTACAGCAGCTTCTTCCCATGCTGGGCAAGGGGTTTTGGCTGGTAACATTGGACCTCAAGGAGGCATACCTGCATGTCCCAATCAGACAAAGCTGCAGAAGATACCTCAGATTTCTTGCAGGTTCAATCCACTATCAATTCTCTGCATTGCCCTTTGGCTTATCTACTACGCCCAGAGTATTCACGAAATGCCTGGCATCAGTAATTGCCTACTGCAGACTTCAAGGGATACAAATTTACTTTTATTTGGACGACTGCCTGATCCAAGCGGACAGCAAGCGCATACTTCTGGAACATCTGGCTTATGCAACACGGTTACTGAATTCTCTGGGATACACAATCAACAAAGAGAAATCCAGGCTAACACCAGCTCAGAAAACAACTTTCCTGGGTGCCAACTTGGACACAAACACCCAGATGGCCTATCTTACGCCAGAAAAGCAGAGGCAACTAACTCAGTACTTCAAAATGCTAGCAAATTGTACCAGGCTTACTGCAAGGAAAATCCTGCAGGCTCTGGGCTTCATGGCATCTTGCATTCTTTTAATCCCATGTGCAAAGTTGCATATGAGGAAACTTCAATGGTACCTAAAAAATCTATGGTCTCAACACAGCCACAGTTTGGAAACAATAATACCAATAATTCCATGTTTGCAAAAGGAATTTCTATGGTGGGCTCAAGCATGTCAAACAAACACAGGTCTCCCATTCTGCAAGCCTCAAGCAAATCAAGTCATCACAACAGACACCTCAGATTACGCCTGGGGGGTGCACATGACAGGTGCATTCAGGGCAAATGGTCCCAAAAGGAAAAGCACCCTCACATCAATCAAAAAGAAATGCTAGCAGTGATAAATGCAATTACAGCTTTCAAGGACCTCCTGCATCCAGGACAATTATTGATAAGAACAGACACACAGTTATGTGGTACATAAACAAACAAGGAGGAACACATTCATACCCCCTGTGCAGACTAGCCATGACACTTTGGAACTTGGCTCTGGAATGGCAAATCGAACTTCAAGCACAGTATTTGCCAGGTTTGGAAAACACGCTGGCAGACAATCTAAGCAGAAATATGACAGATCCACATGAATGGAAGTTGCATCCTCAAGTGTTTACAAAGATAATCCAAGCGTGGGGGAGGCCAGACATAGATCTCTTCACCTCCCACAGGAATCATCAATTGGAAAAGTTTTGTTCAAGGACCTTTCATCCAAAGGCCTGGAGAGTGGACGCCCTGTCATTCAGTTGGACAGCATGGACAGTTTACGCTTTCCCACCATTGCCTCTTCTGCCCAAGGTGCTCTTGAAAGCAAGAGCAGACAGCCCAAAGATGATACTGATTGCTCCAGACTGGCTAAGACAACACTGGTACCCACTCCTGAGGAGCCTAACACATACTCCTCCCTGGTCCCTACCTCTAATTCCTCTTCTGCTGACTCAGCACAACTACAAAACTCTTCACAGTCAGCTGAAAACACTCAATCTCGCTGCATGGAAAATTCCTTAACACCTCAACAGACCTTACTCCCCAAAGAGGTACAGGATGTCATTTTGGAGGCCAGAAGGCCATCTACTAGAAAGGCTTACTCAGCAAAATGGAAACGGTTTTGCTCTTGGAATGAGAAAAAAGGCCAGAACCCTACAAAACTAAATTTGCCTCAGGTATTAGAGTATCTAGCTGAGCTGCTGAACAGTGGACTTTCATTTTCCTCCATAAAAATCCATGCCTCAGCCATTTCTGCAGAATTCAACACGGATCCACCCTTATTCTCTCACCCACTCTTAAGACAGTTCCTCAGAGGGGCTAAGAATATAAGACCACCAAGGAAACAACCAGTGCCAGCCTGGATCTTAATTATATTGTAGAAAAATTAACATTGCCTCCCTTTGAACCAGCTGCTTCAACAGATTTGCAACATTTGTCCTGGAAAACAGCCTTCCTTCTGGCCATTACCTCAGCTCATAGGGTTTCGGAACTACAAGCCCTCATGGCTGTGCAGCCCTTTCTCATCTTCCATCAGGACAGGGTTTCCCTTAGAACCAACCCATCATTTATGCCTAAAGTGGTATCCAGGGTAGCTTTAAATCAAGCCATACACTTGCCTACCTTTTACCCCAATCCTCAAAACAAAGGGGAAAGGCTGCTACACTCTTTAGACATCCATAGACAGCTACGTTATTATTTGGACAGAACAAAGCCTTTTAGGAAATCAGAACACCTTTTTGTGTCCTATGCTGTAGGAGCTCAAGGGAAGCCAGTGACCAAACAGACAATTTCAAAATGGATAGGCCACTGCATACGGTTTTGTTACTCCTATCATGGAAAATCTGTCCCTACAGGCATCAGATCCCACTCCACCAGGGCCACAGCTACCTCTACAGCCTTCCTCAGAGGAGTTCCTACCAAAGATATTTTGGAGGCAGCCACTTGGAGTTCTGTGCATACCTTCACAAGACACTACCACCTGCCTTTATATTCCAAAACTAGAGCAGGCTTTGCTACTGCTGTGTTGCAGGGCATTCTGGCTCATCCCAGTTTTACCTAGTGCCTACCACCCTGTGCGTAGCTTTGGGATTCTACCCATATGTTATTACTGCAGCTGTATGCACGATGAACATAGTACAGTTTTGTACCTACCATAAATGTAGATGTTCGAGTGCTAATACAGCTGCAGTACAGATTTCCCTCCCTCCTTCCCCTCTTGGTAAAGGCTTAGGACCTAACTCCTCTTCATACAACCTGTTTGGGTTATCCTTCTATGGTATATTTGCTTGTAACTACTGTTTTTTGATTACATTGCATTGCATGTATATAAATATAATTTATGTATTGCCTTCCTACTGGGGGCACCTGACATCTGGGGCAAGAAAGACTGAAGAAAATGGCGTTGGCTGTGTCTTATATACTCCTGCCTCTCTGACGTCAGGAAAGGAAGCGACAACAACCGACGCCGGACCTAGACTTTGGAATTCGGCCGACCGAGGGACCGCCTGACGACAGAGAACCCATATGTTATTACTGCAGCTGTATTAGCACTCGAACATCTACATTTATGGTAGGTACAAAACTGTACTTTATGCTTCTTCTTGGAGAAAACCAAAGCTTTCAGGAAATCTGAGCAGTTGTTTGTAGCATATGCTGCAGGAGCACAGGGAAAAGCCATTTCAAAACAGACCATTTCAAAGTGGATAGAGCACTGTATAAGTTTTTGCTATGCACACCATGGGAAAACTGTACCTAACAGCATTAGGTCTCATTCCACCAGGGCAACAGCCACTTCAGCTGCCTACCTCAGAGGAGTACCTACCAAGGACATTTTGGAAGCAGCAACTTGGAGTTCTGTACATACCTTTACCAAGCATTACCATCTGCCTCTTTACTTTAAATCCAGAGCTGGCTTTGCCACTGCAGTGCTGCAGGGCCTTATAGCCACCCCTAATGCCTTATAGAACCAACCGCCCTACCTCAGCTTTGGGATTCTACCCAAGTGTAATGACTGCAGCAGTGTAACACGATGAACCGAGTACATCATCTAAAGTACAGTTTTGTACCTACCATAAATGTAGATGTCTGAGTGTATACACTGCTGCAGTCCAGGTTACCCTCCCTCCTTCCCTCTTTCTTGCTGATACATACCGAAGCCTTATACCCTTTACTACCTATGGGGAGTATTTACTGGTAACCGAAAGTTTTTGATTGCTTTTCATATGTATGTTTTATTAGCAATTTGCATAGCCTACCTTTTTGGGGGCACCTGACATCTGGGGCAAGAAAGACTGTAGAAAAAAGGCGCCGGCTGCATCTTATATACCCCTGTCGCACTGACGTCAGGGAAGAGGCGACAGCAACTGACGCCGGACCAAGACTTTGGAACTCAGGCCGACTGAGGGACCGCCTGACGGCAGGATAACTCAAGTGTAACGACTGCAGCAGTGTATACACTCGAACATCTACATTTATGGTAGGTACAAAACTGTACTTTAGATGACTCTGATGCATCTGAATATGAAGATATACAACCCCTCTCCACTTATGAGGATTTTGATGCAGAGGATTCCATTCCTTCAGCCTCTCCCCGAGAGGATTTTTCCTTTGGGGAAACCCTGCATACCTTAAGGGAGCATTTTCAGTGGGAGAGTCAGGACTACCCTCAGTCTAAAAAGAGACCCAGGGAATTCCTAGATATTCCACAATACAGACCCTTGGCCTTCCCCCCAGTCCTGGATGTTGTGGAGGATGTTTTTCCTCAAATCCAGCTTGACTCCTGACGCCCTTCCTCCTGTTCCCAGAAAACCAGACAGGTACTATAGAGTCCCTGACTCTCACAAATATCTTTTTAAAAATCCTACAACTGGCCCTGAGGTCATTTTTCAAAGGCCAAAAGGGATTAATGCAACCTCTACTAAGAATCCCATCCCTTTGGACAGGGATTCCCGAGCATTGGACAGATGGAGTAAAAAAAGTATACACCTCAGCTACCCTTGCTATCGGGGCACAGAATTGTCAGTTCCATATGCTAAAATTTCAGCAACATACCTTGGAACTCCTTAAACAAAAAATGTCTTCCTTTCCTGCTTGGGCAGAATCTAAAGATTTACAAGAGTTAATGCATTCTACAAGTCAAGTAACTAAGCACACCTTGCACTGTGGTTTTGATGCCCTAGAAGCTTCTTGCAGGGCAGCAGTCACTGGATCTGTCATTAGTAGGCATGCATGGCTTAAGGAACAGCCCCTGCCAGATCATGTCAAATCTAAATTGTTGGTTGCCCCCTTGCACAAAGATAACTTCTTTGGCACTAAGGCGGAAGAGGTCTTAAAAAGATGGAAGAAAAAGCAAAATCTATGCAAACCGTTAAGGATTTCTTGGGAGGTCCAGCAGGCATTGTCCCTCCAAACACTGGTCCTTTCCTGCTCCCAGTAAACCAGCCCATCCTAGGCCCTGTGGAAACAACCACCCCCCCAGACAGCAGCCCCAGGGAATGCAGAAATCTTAGCAGTGGACTAACTCCACTTCAAAACCTGGGAGTTCTAAGCCACCCCCCAATGGTAAGAACTCACAATGACTCACCTCCTTCACCCCCTCCCTCTGCCCACTTTCATTTACCCCTAGGAGGAAAACTCTCATTTCACTCAAGCACCTGGGCCACCATTACCAAGGACAACTGGGTTCTGAACATTGTGTTTCAGGGATACAAATTTTCCTTCCACACCCTTCCAACCACAAAAGGGTTACCAGATCTACCACCAAATCAGTGGTGGGCAGAGGGTCAAAAGCAAATACTTTCAGTGCTCTCTATGAGGGCAGTAGAGCACGTTCCTGCAGAACAGATAGGCCAAGGTTTCTACTCCAGACTTTTTCTGGTGCCCAGAGAAGAGGGCACCTGGTGCCCCATCCTCTATCTATCCATTCTAAACACCTTCCTGGTGATCCGAAAATTCAAAATGTTCACCCTTATGCAACTGCTACCCAGGCTGTCCAAGCACACTTGGCTAGCCACCCTAGATCTAAAACGGTTCCTATTGCATGATCGAAAATTGTAAATGGCGAATGCGTATTGAGCGAACACGATTGGTCGAAATGTCGAATGCGTAACACGGAAATCGCTGTAGGGAATATTTTCTTTTTACTTCAGTGCAGTGCGATTTTGGAGTAGGAATATTTAAGTAGCGGGGGTGTGGGGGGGGCGCAGGGGGGCTTGTCCCCCTGCCTGCAGCGTTTAGGTAAGTATATTTTTTTTATTTTTATTTTTTTATTATATTTTCGAAATTTCAAATATTGCTCATATGGTGTTGACCATATGGTGTTCGATGTTTGAAACTTTAGAAAGTATAATATAGACCCGATCCTAAAGAGACCTACTTCCACATTCTTATCAGGGAATCGTGCAGGAAATGTCTCCCCTTCAGAGCAGGATCTCAACACTTTCAGTTCTCTGAGCTTCCCTTTGGCTTATCTACTGCTCCCAGAGTTTTCACAAAATGTCTGGCTCTGGCCATTGCCTTTTGCAGCCAAAGAAATATTCAGATTGACCCATACTTAGATGACTGCCTTATTCAGGCAGCCAGCCAGGAGAAGCTGCTCAAGCACCTGGCCTTTGTAAAGACCCCAATAACCTCCATAGGGTACACAATCAACGAAAAGAAATCCAAACAGGTGCCCACCCAAAGGATAATTTTCCTGGGAGCAAGTCTGGACACAGCTTTCCAAATGGCATACCTTACTCCAGAGAAACAAATTTTCTTGACAGCCTGCTTCTCTCAACTAGCCACCAGGCCCCATCTAACTGCAAGGAAGAATCCTGCAAGCTCTGAGGTTCATGGCATCTTGCATACTACTCATTCCATATGCCAGACTGCATATGAGAAAACTTCAGTGGTACCTAAACAGCCTTTGGTGCCGAAACTCTTCTACCTGTAATTCCTTACCTCAGAAAAGATTTTCTTTGGTGGGCAACAGCATGCTCCCAACACAAGGAAATGCCTTTCTCCCCACCCCTCGCTGCCCAGACCCTCACCACTGACTCATCAGACTATGTTTGGAGTGCACACCTGCACGGCAGATGCATACAGGGCTAATGGAGCCCACAGCAAATCCCTCTGCACATTAGTCAAAAAGAGATGATGGCTGTGCGGCACACCTTGATAGCTTTCAAGCCCCTTCTCTCTCCTGGGGCTCTCCTGATCAAAACAGACAACACCACTGTGATGTAGTACATCAACAAACAGGGAGGGACTCACTCCTACCCTCTATGCAGGCTAGCCTTTACCCTTTGGCACACAGCCTATGCCATGCAACTACACCTGTTCGCACAATTCCTACCAAGCTCTCTCAACTCTCTGGCAGACCAGTTAAGCAGAAATCTTCTGTCCCCACATGAGTGGCAACTCAACAGAAGTACTTTCGACCTAATAACTCAGAAATGGGAAACCCCAAAGGTCAACCTCTTTGCCTCCCACACCAACCATCAGCTCAGCAAATTCTTCACCAGGGAGTATCACTGCATGGCTTGGAAAGTGGATGCCCTGTCCTTCCCCTGGGTCAGTCTATCGGTCTATGCCTTTCCTCCCCTACCTCTCATCCCCAGGGTACTGCTCAAAATAAGGGAGGAAAAAACAGGGACCATTCTTATAGCTCCAAACTGGACCCGGCAGCACTGGTACCCTTTGCTGCGCAGCCTGTCCTCACTAGCCCCATGGCATCTTCCTCAGATTCCAAACTTCCTGACCCAGAGGGAAGGGGAATTCATGCATCCCCCAGTTGCAGACACTCAATTTGGCAGCTTGGCTTATTTCCTAACTCCGAACCAATCTGCCAACCTCAGTAAATAGGTTCTGGATGTTATCCATGAGGCCAGATGTCCTAGTACCAGAAAGTCTTATGCTGATAAATGGAAAAGGTTCTGCGCCTGGATCCAGGCTAAGAGAACCAATACAGCACAGCCCTCCCTCCCTCTCATCCTGGATTATTTAGCTGACCTACTACACAGTGGCCTGTCTTTCTCCTCTATAAAAATTCATGCCTCTGCTACTCATTTTAACACTGAGCAGCCTCTTTTCTCACACCCTTTGATCAAACAGTTCCTAAGAGGGGCTAGCAACTTGAGGCCACCCAGAAAACCACCAACACCAGCTTGGGACCTTAACTTTGTATTGGAAAAGCTCACCCTGCCCCCTTTAGAGCCAGCTTCTCCTGCAGAGCTAAAATTTCTCTCCTGGAAGACAGCATTCCTTCTGGCCATCACTTCAGCCAGAAGAGTCTATAAGCTGCAAGCACTCATGGCTGTGAAACCCTTCATCATCTTCCATGCAGACAGGGTATCCCTCAGAACTTACCCATCCTTCATGCCCCCAGGTGGTGTCCAGTGTGGCTCTCAACCAATCCATTCATTTGCCCACCTTTTTTCCTAATCCCCAGAACAAGGGGGGAAAGATTCTTCACTCTCTAGATGTGCACAGACAGCTCAGATTCTATCTAGATAGGACTAAATACTTCAGAAAGTCTGATCAATTGCTGGTTAGCTTTGCTACAGGGGCAGAAGGCAAAGCCATCTCCAAACAAACTATTTCCAAATGGATAGTACACTGCATCCGTTTCTGCTACAAACAGCATGGAAAGCCTCCCCCTGGGGGGGGGGGGGTCAGGACACACTTCACCAAAGCAGCTTCCACCTCTGCAGCTTTCCTGTGAGGAGTCCCCACCAGGTACATCCTGGAGGCTGCCACCTGGACATCTGTTCACACTTTTACCAAGCATTACCACCTGCCTCTCTTCTCCAAATCCAGGGCAGGGTTTCCCTCTGCAGTCTTGCAGGGCATCCTAGCCAGCCCCTAGTTTCATTGACTGCCTCCACCTTTTTCCTCAGCTTTGGGAATCTACCCAAATGTGTTAGCCGCAACTGTGAAACAATAAGAACATAGTAGAGTTGTGTACACTTACCATAAATGTAGATGTTCGAGTGTATTCACCGTTGCAGTCCTGGTTTCCCTCCCTCCATCCTCCTTTCTTTATATTTGTATTAGTATATAATTAATGTGTATATATTTGAAATGGATAGATTTTATGTGCTGTTACTATACCCTGTTTATTCGAACTAACTTTATAGGGATAAATAGTGAATTAATTATTTTATTATTATTTTTTTATTCCTTTCATTTCTTTTGTGTTTGACTAAATGAAATGAGAAGTTTTTATATTCTGATATTTAAGTATTAGCACGTAGACTTAAATTGTACATTTTATTACTGTAATTTATTCGTTTACCATTGACTGTTGTTTTGTCCTTAGAGTGTATAAATCCTAGGGTGATGCATCTTTTAGAAGGGCAAATCAGGTGCCTGAGGGTATGACTATTTAAACGAGACATGTTTGAATGGAATTTGTCTGAGGAAGTTTAGCCTATGTGCTAAACGAAAAGCGCTTAACAGTTTTAATAAATTCATTTTCGGTTGAATTCATTTGGTACTAGCCTTTTGTTTTTGTTCTTCTCGAGTTTGCGTTGCTTTCTGGATCTTGTTGGCTTACTAATTCATCTTAGTGTACAAATAATCCATAGAACTAGAAGTAGCTCTGGTTCATGTAGGCATAGCATGGTGATCTTTTCCTTTAGAAAATAGGGAAATAGTACTGATGCCCATGTTTCATGATCTGTGGCACTAAACACATAACAGACAGTACAGTGGTGTCCTACCATAACAGTAGGTGCCCTGCTTCTCTCTGTTGCAGTATTCTTAACTCTTGGGATATTCTGCTGAGGATAGCGAAACATCTGACCAGTATACCAAAATCTTTATACCTTCCAGGCGTCATACATCAGGTGTATGTCCAATGTGCACGGCTTAAGGCACATGTGTGACATACAGATGCCTAATCCTCAGAACTGAAGTACTCCAGGAGAATCGGAGCAACCCTAGAGAAAGATAGTAACATGCATAGCCAGGAAGGGAGAAAGAAGAAGAAAATGATGCAAGAAAGACCCCTCAGCCAGAAGGAGGGCAGTAGAAAGTAACAGGGGATAGGAGGAGGAGGCAGAATACTGCATTAGTGAGAAGTAGGACATTAACTGTTATGTAAGATCTTGTACAACTGTACTGTGTCCTTCCTTATCACTTTTGCAGTATTTTTACTCTTGGGAGAGTACAAAGGATACTGGAAAGTGTGGAAGGAGGAAGGCATAGGAGATCCTGCCACAGAATCATGAAGGATGGCCCTGGAAAACCTGCCCTGGCCCCGGAAGTGGCATCCAACTTGTAATGTTTGGTAAAAGTGTGAACAGAAGACCAAGTAGTAGCTTCTGAAATAGGTCTGGCATCCAGACTCTTGGAAAAAAAGCACCAGAAGCGGCCACTGCTCTGGTAGAATAAGCATGAACAGAAGATCAGAGCTGCTTGCCACAAAAAAGAATATCAAAAAGAAATGGCCTTAGAAATCAGGAGGAGATGATTTGCTTAGGTAACACCAAACTCAGTTTTCTAGAATGAAAGGAAACAAAACATTGCCTGGATCTCCTAATATGTTTCATCTTGTCCAAGTAGTAGCTGAGCTGTGTAAATCCAAGGTGTGAACAACACTGTCATTAGTAGTCTGTGGAGAAGAGGAAGAAGGAAGATAAATGGACTGATTTAAGGTCAAATCATTAACCACCTTGGGCATAATTCATTACTGTTTAACTGCATTTTACTGCATTTTGTTACTGTTTAACTGTATTTTTTCATACTGTGAGTGCTGTTCTTTTGTTTGCAAGTGGTTAATCTCTGCTTCTTTGTGAGTTTTTTTTACTGTGCTCTTAACCTTAAATTGTGTAGCATAGTCTAGATACAGGTTTGCTGCATCCAGAGCTTCAGTTACGTGGTTTTAACCCTTTTTGAGGTATTCCGTCCACAAATTTTCCCTTAGCAGCACTTGTGTGATCACCTAGTAGTACTACTCTTAGACCTCCCACCCTTTACCCTCTCAGCTCTCTCTGGCCTCTCTCCCTCCGTTTTTGACAAATATGGATGGGCAATTTCCTACATTTTTTCCTGCCAGTCTGGTTTATATGGGCATCCTGAGACAGTGTAGCAACTGCCTGATGTACATGGACACCCCTCTACTGTCACCACCTAGGAACACAATTTGTGAGAGATGCAGTTACATCAAGCACCTAGAGTCATTACTTTCTTCCTCACAAGCTAGTATATCTGGCACTGAGACGGTTATCAACACAGACACCACACCTCAAACACCACTGACACACAACACACCCCCACATATGAGGAGATCCTTAACAAAAACATACCCAAACAAATGAGACCTCCAAGGCAAAAACACACACAAACCTCACTGTTCACCACACCACACACAGTCCACACACCTGTGTCTCACAGCCACTAAGGCCCAAACATAAACCCAACATATTAGTCATAGTTGACTCCATTGTGAGACACATAGATGTGCCTCTCACCAGGCTGGATAAGGAGAAAGTCACAGTTAGTTGCTTATCAAGTGCCGGAATCTGCCATATCACCCTTGCACTCAGGTCTCTCAACAAGTACTGTTATGACTCTGTCATAGTCCATGTTGGTGTGAATGACTTGAGACATACCTCCCTGGACTGTATGAAGAAAGACATGGTTGAGCTCGCTGAATGTGTCTCCCAGATAGGTATGTTCCTAGCCTTAAGCAGCATTCTACCATCACCCAGAATTATGCCTCAATTCAAGCAGGAAAATGATTGACTTTAACAATTGGCTTAACTTCTGGTGTCATTCCAAGGGGATCCAGTACCTGACAGCCTGAGATGACATGATTGACAAACGACGATGCTTTGCCAGAGATGGCCTGCATCTGTCTCACTTGGGCTTCAAGCTCCTGGCAAAGGTTCTTGGCTCCCCCATAGTGCCTTTGTAGGCAATGCCAGGAGGTCAAAACTACTAACATGAAAATGTCATCAAAATTTAAATTAAAGGTCATGCTGCTAAATGCTAGGAGTCTAAACATGAAACTGCACTCATTGCAAGCATTCTTAATCCTGGAAGATGCTGACATTTGTGCAGTCATAGAAACCTGGTTCAAAGCTGCAGAGATCATCCCAGCCATACTAGGTTACTCATCCTGTCATACATTCAGACCCCAAACTGTGGGCAGCAAAACAAAAGGAGGTGCAGTTGCAATATATATAAAAGACATACACAACTCCAGGCCGGTCAAACAGTTTGACACACAGGAAACACTCCAGGTGCAGTTAATTGACAAGACCACTATTCAAATCATAGCTAGCTGTAGGCCTCCAGCTTTGAATTAAGATGCCCACACCAACTGTCTGGACCTCTTGGAATCTATCAAGGATTGACCCTTAACCCTGATCCTGGACAACTTTAACTGTCCATCCATAGACTGGAAGAAATACTCATGCCAAAACACAAATGCCCAGAGATTCCTTGATTTCATCAATGCAGATGCCTTGAACCAGTTGGTCGACACCCCCATAACAGGTGAAAATATCTTGGATTTGGTATTAACCAACATGAGTAGTAACCACTGCAGCATCCTTACAGTGTCATCATCCCTGTTAAGATCTGACCACAAAGTGGTCACTTTCAAAGTCACCATCTCCTCTGACCCCCCTCCCCAACTAGGGTCAAACAAAAAACTTCTCCAAAGCTGATTACAACCTCCTGAGAGAAGGTATAAACAGCTTCACAGCCCCCTCTTCCTCCATAGGAACTGGCACACATGTCCACACCTACACCAAAGTGCTGTACGAGCATCTGTATAGCTGCATGGAATCAGGAATACCCAACAGGATAAAATCATCTTCCTCAAGGAAGAGTAAACCTGTCTGGTGGACATCTGCAATAAATAAACTCTATATAAAAGGAAAAAATTGCTGTCCAGGACCAAGGAGGAGCAGGTGTGAAATTGGAAGCAATTTCTCCTTAGCCTGAACAAGCAAATAAGAGCACTAGTGAAATCCTCCAAAGCAAACTTAGAGTCCAAACTGGCCACATCTACTAAAGACAGTCATAAAGCCTTCTTCACATATGTCCGCATTCTTAAGGGCAGCACCCAAGTTTGCTCAAAACCGGTGGTCAAGGACACCACATAAACGCTGTAGATATAGCCAAACTGCTGGCAGACCGGTTCAGTAAAAACTTCGCCCCTCTGTCCCCCCATCAGTAAAAGAGGACATCCCCGTTCCATTATCTCTAGGGAGCAAGTCATCAGTGTCCTCTCAATGGCAAAAAATACAGCCTCTATGCGACCTGATAACATCTCAGGCTGCATCCTACATGAACTCAGGCAGGAACTTGCAGCACCATTAGGCACCCTATTCAACCAAAGCCTGAGTACCGGCTTCATCCCAGCCGAGTGGAGGATAGCCACTGTCATTCCCTTACACAAAGGTGGAGCATCCACCGATCCAGGAAGTTATAGACCCATCAGCCTAACTAGCCTGATCTGCAAGGCCATAGAGCAGATTATCATGGACCTCATTAACAAGGACATTGGCAACCTCCAGACACTTAATCCCACACAGTTTTTCATCAAGGGAGGTCATGCCTGTTAAATTTGGTCGACTTCTTTGAGACAGTCACCAAAGCCATGGACGAGGTGAAGATGGTGCACGCCGCCTGCCTTGACCTGGCGAAAGCCTTCAATACTGTTCCCCACTCAAGTTTATAGATAAACTATCTCAACTAGGCATGTCCATATGTTACCAGATGGGTAGCAAACTGGCTCACTGATAGAACCAACCTAATCAAAACAGGGGAAGCCACCTCAAGCAGTAGATCCATAACAAGCAGTGTACCCCAGGGATTGGTCTTGGAGCCTCTGCTGTTTGGGATATACTTTTCTGAGGTGCAGGTCAAAACCAGTGGGCTATGGCTGACCGAGTTTGCAGATGACTGCAAGCTTGCTGCTGTCATCAGTTCCCCTAGTGATGTGGATATCCTCCAAGAGGGTCTCCCCCAAACAAATGGTTGGTGCCAGAAACATGGCCTTAAACTGAATGCCGAACAATGCATCATCATCCCCTTTGGGAAGAGTGATGTCCCCACAAATTATTACATTGATAATAAGGTCCTAAGCACATGTTCAGTTGTGATGGACTTGGGCACTCAGGTTGATAGCAAACTGACTTTTGGCCACCATATTGCCTGTATTGTATGGAAAGCTTTCTACATGGCCCACTTCATTAATAAGGCCATCTCATCCAGTAACAAGGTGGTCATAACATCCCTGTATTCTTCCCTTATAAGACCCTCTATTGAGTACAGTGCCCCTTTTGGCATGTACCTCGCTGGAGAGACCACAGAGGTTCCTCACCAGGAGAATCCAGATCCTAAAACGTCTACCATACACAGAAAGCTAAAGGCCCTGTCCCTCTACCCAGTCTCCTACAGATTCCTCAGAAGGGATCTCTGTCTGGCATACAAAGCAATCTCAGACCCCACCTTGATGGGACTGCCGCATATCCGTAAGTCAAGCTGCACTCGAATAACCCACAACCATGACCTCAGCCTTGTTTGTGACATGGATAGGACATGGCAGGACAGATTATTTCCCAGAGACTCCCCCTTTTGTGGAACAGACTCCCTCTTCAAGTCAAGCAGAGTACCTCATTAACCCTTTTTAAGCGCAACCTGGATAACTGGATGGGGATCAGAAAATACACCCCTGGAATTCCACTGTGACCCTGCTGGACAGTGGCATAGTGTGCTGACTTGTTGGAACATGGGCTAAAGTCTTGGCTAGGCTTGTAAGGGCCTCAGGGCCAATAGCCTCTAACTTCCTATGATCCTGTAAAAGAAGGATTGGTATGAAGAGACACCCTTTCCTTGTGGGGAAAGAAGAGGAACTGCCATGAGTGCTTGAAGTTCAGAAGACCCTCTTGGCTGGAGTAAATGCCACCAACAATAGAGTCTTCCAAGTACAATGTTGTAGGGAAGAAGAAACTATAGTTTTGAAAGAGACTGAGTCAGTTTCTCAAGAGCAAAGTTAAGGTCCCAAGAAGGAGGAATAGGCATATTTGGAGGCCGGATTTGAAGGATACCTTTTAAAAATTGACTTCAAAACTAGAAGTCAGAGGTGAATTCAGAAACAGACGAGCTGAAGTGGCTGAGAAATTAACTTTTAACAGATGAATATGCCAGACTAGAATTGAGCAACACTCAGAAATAAGAAAGGACCTTAGAAAATGCCACAGAAAATGGTCCAGGTCATGCCTGAGCCACCAAAGAGAAAATCTGTTCCATTTAATCACATGTGATTTTCCAGCAGTGGGTTTTCTTGCCTACTGCAAAAAAAACACGTCTTCAGAAAATTGGTGCCTGAAAGGAATCAAAACCCTATAACCCAAAGTGCCATTTGAAGAGTGGGCAACTGTGTGAATGAGAGATCCCTTGTTTTGCATGAAAAAATCCATCCTGTGAGGTAATTTGTGATATATGCCCCTGACTAGGTGAAGTAGAAGGAGAATCCAGTGCCATCTGGGCAAAAAGGGAGTCACCAGCAAGATGCTGGGTACATCCTGTGTGATGTGCAGGACATTTGGTAGTAGAGGAAGATGGGTATAGGCATACAAAAACATCCCCTTCCAAGACAAAGACATGACATCCTTTTTCCAAGCCAGAGGACTTGGCACTGTGGAACAGAATCAGGGAAGTTGTCTGTTCAGAGGGGAGGCAAAAAGAGCTACCGGAGGAGTACTTCACTGATATACAGTGTCCAGAAACCCCTTCCTGTGTGAAGCATCCATTCATGAAGATTTGTTCTGCAACTGCAAAGTCTCTGCCACTAGATTGTGCTATGAAGGAATGTAAACCACCTGAAGAACCAAATAGTAGAATGCAAAATCCGAAGCCTGAAGAGCCAACCTGCAAAGAAGGTAAGATAAAATTTTTGCCCTTTGCTTGGTGTACCACATGACAGTGGTAATATCTCTAAAAACCTTTAGAGGACTTGGAACTCAAAGGGAATGAAAAGCCTGGAGGGAAAGCCCTTATCTCCTTGATGTTGATTGATCTGCCAATTGTTGATGAGACCACAGACACTGGACGTTTAAGTTGTTGGAGGAGGCTTCCCAACTGTGATCAGAAATATCTGTGTACAGCTGCTGAGTAGGGGAGAAGAACCTGAAAAGGCAAACCTGGATTCTGGGAAATCTGGTAAGTCCACCAGTGGAGCTCAAGCCTGAGATAAGTTGAGAGGGACCAGGTGCTCCAGAGGGTGGTAATGCTGGAGGCAGACACACTTGAGATACAAACTGAAATTTCTTCATGGTGAGTTTGACCAAAGGAACTATGAAAATGTATCTTACAGGAAGAACTTGAAGAGGAGGAAGAAGAGACCGGAAATAAGCAGTCAAGCAGAGGACTTTGGTAGATGGGAGACAAGCCGATATTTAAATGGTCTGAATCCTGCAACTCAAAAACACCTGATCCTGAGAGGGAGCCAGAAAATACTTCTTGAGATTTAGGGTGAACCTTAAACTGAGCAGAAGAAGCATGCTGCTGAGAGGGAGCTTGAATTAATAGGTCATCCAAATAAGGGAATAGCTGAATTCCCTGAAGTCTTCAAAAGGCTACCACATGGACCAGACTCTTGGTAAAGACCCTTGGTGCTGTAGAAGAACCAAAAGGCAAAGCAGAGACCTGATAATGAGAGGAAAGAACAGAGAAATGTAAACTCCCTGAAGAAAGGGTGAATAGGAGTATGGAGGTAAGCGTCCTTCAAATCCAGAGATACCAGAAAAGTTTGAGGAAGCAACACAGGGAAAAGTGTCTGAAGACACAACATCCCGAATGAAGGGACCTTGATAAAGGTGTTGAGAAAAGATAGGTCTAGAATGGGTCTCTATACCCCTCCTTCCTGAGAACTAGAAACATTCTGGAATAAAAATCTCTTCCCTGCAGAGACAATGAGACAGGTTGGATGGTTGCCTGTTCCACCAGATCCTGCAAAACCAAAGGAAAATGAAGGAGCTAGCTAGGAGGAGGATGAGGAAGGCTGGAGAATGGGACTTCCAAGCCATAAAATAACCATTTTGGGTAATGGAGAGTACCCAGGAGTCTCTTGTTATCTGTTGCCCAACAGGAAAGGAAGGAGTCAGCCTGAGGGACAGAAGAATCTGGTGGAGGAGGATATGCACGTCTCCAGACTAGTAGCCCAGCATAACGGATCTGAGATAATCCAGGTGCAACTAACATTGGGTAAGATGGCGATTCAAGTCATAGCCTGCTGTAGGTCCCCAGGCATGTCCCAAGACTCTCATTCCACATTCCTAAGCACCCTGGAAACTATTAAAATCCAACCCACCACTCTCATACTAGGTGGCTTCAACTACCCCTCCATCAACTGGGAAAACTACTCATGCACCAGTGCACTAGCCCAACGCTTTCTGGAATTCATCATTTCCAGTGCCTTGGACCAGCTCATTCTTACCTCCACTAGAAGAAGCAACATTCTTGATGTAGTTATTACTAACATGGGTAACCGTTGCTCTACACCAACAGTCAGTTCCTCCTTGGTCAGATCCGACCACAAACTAATCACCATGGAAGTCCACGGCTCACCCACACCCCCCGCAGAGGTATCCACAATGAAAAACTTCTCCAAAGCTGACTTTGAACTCCTAAAAACAGAGGTGACTAACGTCACGGCACCCATGCCAGTGGAAAATAGATGCATGACTGCCGAATCATACACCAATGCACTGTACAGACGCATACATAAATCCATGGAACTAGCATACCCAACAGAACCAAGACGCTCTCCTCCAATAAAGGAAGCCATTCTGGTGGCCCCCTGCTATTAATAAACTCAGCAACAGAAGGAAGAAACTTTTGCAGAAAAAGGTGAAGTCCCAAGACTGGAAAAATTCCCTTATTAGCCTCAACAAAAAGTTGAGATCCCTAATCAAAACCTCCAAAGCTGTCTATGAAGGCAGAATTGCGGCAGACCCTAAAAACAACCATAAAGCCTTCTATAGTTATATCCAGAATCTCCACAGCAATACCTAGATTTTCTCTTGAGTTATTGTACAATGGTGCCTCCAATACTGAGCCAACAGATATTGCCAACATACTGGCTGACAGATTCAGTGCCAACTTTACCCCCCCCCAAAGGACCAGTCACAGTACCGGAAGAATGCCAGGCACCCAGCATTACTGCAGCACAGGTTAAAGCTGCATTGTCTAAGGCCAAGAATACAGTTTCCATGGGACCTGACAATATCCCTGGCTGTGTTTTATATGAATTACAAAGTGAGCTGGCACCACATCTTTGTGCCCTTTTCACTCACAGCTCATCTCAGGCTTTGTCCCTACCAAATGGTGCACTGCTGCAGTCATCCCTCTCCATAAAGGAGGAGCGACTACAGACCCTTGAAATTATCGCCCATTACCTGACTAGTCTGATATGCAAGGCTGTGGAGTTGCATCATCATGGACCTAATTAACAAGGATATAGGGAATCTCCAAACTTTAGATCCCACGCAGTTTGGTTTTGTGAAAGGCAGATCATATCTGCTCAACCTGATTGACTTCTTTGAGTTGATCACCTGAGCTCTGGATGAAGGTAAGGCAGTTCATACAGCCTACCTCGATCTGGCCAAGGCCTTTGATACCATTCCTCACTCCGGAATTATTGCTAAACTCACCAAACTAGGCATCAAACCCTATGTTGTTAGGTGGGTTGCAAATTGGCTCACAGATAGAACCCACAGTGTGAAAGTAGTGGACTCCCAAGTCAGACTGATGACCAGTCTCGAGTGGAGCCACAGGGATCGGTTCTGGTTCCTCTCCTGTTTGACATCTACTTCTCAGAAGTCCAGGCCAATACGGATGGACCAAGTTTGCAGACGACTGCAAGCTGGAAGCCATTATTAACTCCCCAAGTGATGCAGGCAACCTACAGAAAGACCTCACAGAAACCATTGACTGGTGTTGAAACCATGGCCTTAAGCTTAATGCCAAAAAATGCGTCATCATCCCCTTTGGGAAAAACTCAGTTCTCACTAATTCCCACATCAGTGGGAGCCCACTGAACACTGAAGATGTTATAAGACATCTGGGGACTTAGGTTGACAGCAACCTCTCCTTCAACCACCACATTGCCACTGTGGTCAGAAAGTCCTTCTGTGTGGCACATCTCATTACCAAGGGTTTTGCATCCAGGAAGAAAGAGGTCATCATTTCTCTCTACTCTTCTCTCATTAGACCATTCATAGAGTACAATCCCCCATTTGGTATGTATCTCACTAGACACCTGCAACAGCTAGAAAGGCCACAAAAGTACCTCACAAAGCGGTCATAGGCCTTAAACACGTGTCCTGCATGGACAGACTCAAAAACTCCAGCTATTCTCCGTCTCATATAATCTACTATGAGGTGACTTACAAAGCCATGTTTGACCCAGCTCTGCTAGAAATGCTACATCTAAAGAAATCCCAATCCCTCCACGCCACATGCTCCGGAGGCCACAACCTCTTTACCACAATCAACAGAACATGCTGGAGGGACAGGTTCATAACCTAGAGACTGCCCATGCTCTGGAATAGACTTCCCATACATGTCAAGCAGAGCATCTCACTGGCCCTCTTCAAGAGAAATCTTGATGAGTGGATGTGAAATAGAAAGTTCACCCCAGGGATCACTCCAGTGGCTGTACTTGATAGAGGCACTGGGAACTAATGTTGGGTGGCACAATCCCAGGGCACTTCTATGGGCTAGGCTTGTAAAGGCTCCAGGGCCATTAGCCTAGTACACACCTATGAACCTATGTCAGATAGAGGCAGATTTGTTTGGAAAAGAAAGCTTTTGGCAACTAGAACTCTGAATGGGCTTGTCTGCGAAAATTCCCTTGGAACCCTATTGCACCTACCAGGCTGCCTACAGACAAACTAAGGTTTACATGGGTAATTCCTCTGGATCTTAGGGACAAGAGAAACAAAGATTTGCTTCAGGTCCTGCAAAACCTTACCCCATTCCTGAAGAGTTGGAAGCAGTTCTACAGTAGAAGTACCAAAGACATTCTGATTGTTTAAAGGGGAATCTAAGTTTGGCTGCAATACTTGTGGGTAAGGCTTGAAGGTGCAACCAAGAGTATCTAATCATGACAGAGCCACATGCATTTGCCGTAGAAGAGGCCTCAGCAGTATCTTAACTGCAGTTAATGGAATGCAACCAATCTGGGAGGAGTAACTTGAAAGAGAAAGGCCAGAAGTTTTACTGTCCAAATCTGACATATTGGTCAGAATCCCCCTCAGTTGGGAAAGAAGTATCTGATCATGTAGGTCTAATAAATAATGGCCCTAACAGCCAGGGTAGTAGAAGTGTACACAATTTTCCCCATAGCACAACTGTCTTTGTCAGAAGGCAAAAGCTTGAAAGAGGATAGCAGTTTGAATGGCTTATCTGTGAACATGGAAACAGCAGCAGGATCAGATAAAGGACTTTCATACAAATACTTACGATTTTCAGGGACTTTATAAAGTCTTTCTGGCTTCTTAAGAGCTGAAGGTTGACAGTCAGGATCCTGAGAAGCTGCTGAAAATATATCCAGCAGGGACTGCAGATGAAATGGGTGAGCACATTTGCAAGAGTTCATATCTCTTTTGAACCTCAGAAACCTGGGAACAGGCCCACTTAGTGTTCCAGCATGTAGACCACTGTATCCACAAAAGGGGAATAAGGGAACAGCGAATCATCTACTTTAGACTGCAAGGCAAGAGGAGAGTGGATCTGGTAGGAATATGGCAAGGACTCTTCAGCAAAATCTAACTCTTCATCAGACGAATTCGAATCCCTAGGCGTTTTAGAGGGGATGGTAGACAAGGGAGCAGAGACAATACCACCCTTGTGGGGGTTTCAGGGCTGTAAGGGCATTGAATAGCCCTTAATTAAAGTCCTGCCACTCTTTATGGCGATCCTTTGCCACCGAAACCACATGCATGTTTTTTGTTTCTTTTTAAAGTAATATCTGCTTTAACAAATCTAGGAGGTTCAGACCACTGCATTGATTGATTCAATGAGAGTACCAGACACCTCTTCCCTAACTAATATTTAGAGAATCCCCCTAGGCCCCTCAGATGTAATCAGCTGTGGTTTTCCCAGTACAGCTGCATCAGATATATGCACAGTCTCAGCACACATGCTGGTAGACAGCTCCATGTAGGCCTCCAACAGGGTTGTGTCAGACGGAACCGATGTTGGCACTGGACGGTCCTCGGGTTCTTCATCCAACCCGATGGAGATGTTCGATGAAGGATGGACAGCAGCAGGATCAGTATATGCCTTATTTGCTTTTTTTGTCAAGTGGAGGCTGACCTTCAGGGTGGCCAGCTTGGTATCCTCAGACAAAAGCTTCAGATGTTGATTTTCTAAATACAGAGGGGCGGCAGATGACTGCAGACTGTCATAGGGACAAATGTCACATTGTGTATGGTCATGTGCAGCACCCAAACAAAAAAGGCACTTTTGTCTATCTTTATGGGGGAGCTACCTTCTGCACTCACATTTTCCCTTCCTGGAGGACATAAAAGGTTTCTTAAGAGACTGGTATAAGAGTTAGCCTCAACTCCAAGTGTGTAGGCCAGAGTTTAAGCACTTGAGAGTTCACTGGAAGTATTGGTTAGGACCATGTGCCAAAGAGGTACGGTTACCTTGTGGGCCTCCAGGAATAGTATTCGTCCCTGATTAGTAGAAGCTGGATCCTGTTCTGGTTGTTCATTTCTGTGGAAGACCTGGGAGATGTACACAGTGAGATGCTTTCCTTCCAGAGTATCAACACTATCTTTCCCTGTACCCCTCAAGCTAGTTCCTCTTTGTACTCAGCTTGATTATGTAAAGCATCTGGTCTATCCCTGCCCTAGTCCCTCTTTTTGGATTCCCTGAGAACTGTGTTTGAGACCCTTCTTTAGTCTTAGATCAATAAGGACCTCCCCTAATTTAGAATAATACTTTGCTTCTGGCATTCACACTGCAAATAACTTTGTTGCTTCCAGTGTGGATGCTTTGCCTGAGTGGCAAGCAACTTTTGTTGAAAAGCCCTTTCCTTTCAAAGGGTATATTTCACTAAAAGTAATTGTCTCAGTCATTCCCCAGGGATGTTCCCAGCCATACCATGTTCTGCAGGCACTTGAACATGTATGTCTTCCACCTGAACCAAGTGGGTCTTTCCTTTTATGTAACCTGGCCTGGTTGAGTAAGAGGGTGATTTGTATGGCTGCCTGAACTAGAACAATAGAGAGAGCTGATCTCAATGGATCATCAGAAGAAAGCTTGATGTATTGATTTTTTTATTTTTGTGTAGTTGATGTTACATCATGGTGTGCACCATTATGGCCCCCATGTTTGTTTTATGATTACCTTTATTGTAATACTTAAAATGATCTCACATAATTTCTCAGACAAAAGACATTTCACCACAGGGTTTTCACAAGATTCAGTCTAGACCCAATTTTTTTATGTTTTCATCAGTAACCTTATTACAGCCTTACCCAGTCGTAATCTTACTATGTATGCTGATAATACCCTGTTGCTTAATTCTGATTAATCTGCTTCAAGGTTACAGTTTATAGATTGGACAGATTTTGACATCTTGTGGAAATATCACAAAATAAATAGATCGTAAACTCCAGTATAACTGCTATTTTGATGTTTGAAACTCCCTCAAAGTTACAGCGCTGTACCATTTACCCTGAAAGACTCTGAATGATGCAATAAAACAAGTTAATCTGCATAAATTCTGCCATTTAAACTATACTGGATGAGCAGTAGACAAAATATTCAACCAAATTAAGCTTACCTTTAAGGTTTTTAAGCCTTTATGCTTGGGAGCTGGAAGGTCAGTAGCTGAGGACATTTTCTTACCAAAGCTGGAGTATGCACTGCCAGTCATTACTATAAATTTCTCACAAAACTCAATTCTGTTTCAAGACATCATTAATAAGGTTTGTAAATGTATATAACTGCTATCAGAAGCCATCATAAAGCTGGCTGTTTACCGGTTGCAAGTAGAGTTACTCATTTTTCGTTGTAGTTCTTTTACAAATTTGTTATTCAGCATTCATGAACTTGGTTTTGAACTTAAAAAAGTAATAACAATCTCCTATACCATAAAGGCAAGTTATGAGAATAAAGTAACTTTGAGACAACCCTCATTTACCACAACTTTAGGTAGAAAAGCATTCTGTAAACCTAGACAAATGTTGAAATAATCTACCTGGAAATGTTAGACAGCAAACTCTAACAACTTTCCTAACCAGTCTCAAAGAACTTTTTCTAAATTCAGTGTTTATGTAACTGTTTCACTGACCTGAGATAAAAGAACACACATTAGTGAACTGTGCAAACTACTTGCATTAAATGTAGACTTGGAGAACATGGTAATACATCCTTATTGTCCTGAGTTTCATTGTGGTTGTCTTTTTCTTACATAATTTCATTTTGGTCATCTAACTTATTCTAATTTAACTTTGCTTGAATTTTAATATGCTTTACCTGTAACTCTGATGTGATTGTGTACCTTACTTTTACTGATGACCTGGTTATGAGTCCTTTAGCTGTTTTTTTGTCATTGTGCTTACACTTCTGTAATATTCAGTGTTGTACTGCTGCTACAGTGGAGCCAAGGACATGTGAGTAAAGGCCCTTGGGGCTAGTCCACCCACCTAGTTAACAAATCTATGTATGGAAATATACACATATAAACTTCCAGCAAACCATGCTGATTAGTGGGAGAGGTTATATCCCAGCAGTAAGACCTCTTAAGGAAGGTCCGTTTCTTGGATCAAGCTGGTAAAGTAATGTTTTGTTTTTTTATCCCCTATTGTTTATTTGTTGTATATAACATTGTGTCTAGTTGCACAACAGACAGCAAGCACATCTTCAACTTTCTGGTAGCACTTCTGAGATGTTTGGCATCACACAGTTTATAGGTTCATAGATTAGTACTAGGCTAACTGCCTTAGTGGGCCATTTTAAGCCAAACTAATTACCCAAAGTGAGAATCAAACCCTGCACCTTGTATCTGTAAGGTAAACACCTTAAACATTATGCTAGCCTCCCACCCTGCAAAACTGAGTGCTGATCTGCGCAGAAAACACTGAACACTTAAGTCTTACTGGGGGTGCACCATGGTTTTTAAGTCTTATGGAACAGTTTAATTTGAGATTGTACTGTGGCATATCTCTCAACTGTCCAGATTTTCGCAGAATGTCCAGATTTTTTTGCCTCATGTTTTCTTGGTCTGTTACTCATAACATTTGTGGTTTTTGGCAAATCATTGAGGATGAAGTCACTAAATAGTGACAGACATTCGAGTTTCAGACTTAATGTTCTTCAGAAAATGCGGAATACTAAACCTTCTATTTTAGTCACTTTCTAAGTTTATAAGAGCAATATTTAAATAGTGCCCCTTATTTTTGGCTTTGTCCAAATTTTTTAAGCTAAGAGGTTGAGAGGTATGTACTGAGGTCTGTGTTTAAGATACTTTTTATGTGTTTATCTGTATAAAATGAATACCTGTCCAGCAATTTTGAATTAAAGTCCCTTGGCATTTGCTAAAAAGTAATTGATCCTGGGGATGATTTTGTAGAGTGGTCATTCTGTTACACAGGAATTTTGCATAGGTACATTGTTTATTTGTTAACTCAGTCTTCTGTTGATCTCTGTCATGCATCAGAACTAGGCACCAAGTTGCAAAGCACCTGCTGCTTGGTGTAGAAGAATTTTTTTTTATTTGTGTCCCATTCATATTCCCTTTCCTCATTGCATGATAGCATGCCTTGTTGTGAGTTCAGGAGAATGAAGGCCTTTACTGCTATCTCACCATTTTATGCTTTTTTGACTACTATGAACAGGGTCTATATTAGAACATCGAACATTCAATTTAGCGAATGGCATTTTCGGTGCACATACATCTAACATGCCATTCGTTGAACTCTTCATACTGAGATCGCAGTACAGTGCAGATTGGAAAATTTGCCCTTTCCTCACTGTAGTATAATCTCGGAGTTGGTATATGTAATTAGCGGGGGTGGGGGCGCACAAGAACCGAATTAGATGAATGCCATTTCTGATGAAATGCCGTTCATCAAAGAAGGTTTTTGATGATTTAATATAGACCCTATGAACATACTCTTCTGTACCAGGGGGCTATCAAGCAGCACAAAAAAAATCACTGCTTTGCAAAACACACACACACGCAATTAGAACTGACATATCTAGGCTTTTTAATCCCACCTCCACTCCCTTTCCAGCCTCTGACAGTGGAAGTCAGTAGCTGAGAGTAGGTCACAGCGTCAGAATCAAGAGCTTTACCTTTGCTGCATTTAAGCTGACTGTTATTTTTAAAAGGAATATTTTGAAGAAATATGTTTCTTTATTTTGAAGACATACTTAGATTTTAAGTAGAAGGGCAGGTCTTCACAAGAAAGTAACTGAAAATAAGGGTGAGAATATGCTGTCAGCTTATATTAATTGATAATTTTCACTGTAATTTGAGTCTTGGTGACAAGTTAAATGTTATGTGGCTTACACTTTTTCTGATAGGTCATTGCCAAATTTCATATATTTGTGTTTTTTGCAGCTTCACTATATTCACAGTACCCCAGGTGGCTCTAGCTCTGTTAATCCACCAGTGGTTAGTACAGTATATGCTTACATTGGTACACCTCCAGCCCAGCGCCAGATTTCATCACTGGTGTGGCGCTTAGGACCCACTCACTTTTTGGAGGAAGTTTTGACTGCAGCTAATGTGATGAGTATTTGTGATTTGGGACCAAACTACATTGGAAGTTTTCAGGCTGTAAGCTCATCATGTAAGTATTTTGTTCACTGTGACGTAAGTGTTTTGGGTCACAGAATGATTTCATAGTTAAAAACAGTACAACTTTGTGAGGTATTCATTACAACAGCAGATAAATCATCAAAATGCATACTTCTGTAACCTTTGCTTTTGGGTAATCAAAGTGTCAGTCTTGATGTTCATCGTGCATACAGCTGCAGTCATAACAGATGGGTTCTCCTGCTGTCAGGTGGGTCCTCGGTCGGCCAAATTCCAAAGTCTAGGTCCGGCCGGGTTGTCGTACTTCTTCCTGACGTCAGTGCGACAGGGGTATAAAGGAACCAGCCAACGCCATTTTCTTCAGTCTTTCTTGCTGCGCGGTGCCCGAAGCAGAAGCAGTTCGCAAGTGCCAGTCGGCCAGCTCCTGAAATTACAAAAATTTTGAAACCGAAGTCTCCTTGAAAGCTAAGTACCCCGTTGGGGAAACTTTTCTTGCCTCAGACCGTTAATAATTGTATTTCATGTGGGAAGCAAATACCGCTTAAGGATTTCCATTCCCTCTGTATACCTTGTTTAGGCCCAGACCACGACGTCTCGGTCTGTCGCTTTTGTGCTACATTCAACAAACGTACCATTAAGCGTCGGGCGGAGTTCGCCAAGCATTATTTTGGAAATACTTTTAACTATATTATGTCGTCGGATACTCCGACTCCAGTTTTGTCTAAAAAACGCAAAGATAAAGACTTACACATGAGGTCCGCGGCCTCTACTGACACCACACCAAAGCCGACTACACGTGGTCCGGTTCTCAGCGAGGCGCCTACGCAGCCCCTGACTACCGACGGCACTTCATTGGTGGTGTCTCCTGTGCCCGAGGTCGCAGGCTCCTCGGCTCACACCCTTTTGAAGACTCTGATGCAGAGGAGTCCATTCCTTCTGTATCCCCCCCAGAGGATTACTCATTTGGGGAAACTTTGCATACCTTAAGGGAACACTTCCACTGGGAAGGCCAAGATTATTTAGATTCCAAGAAAAGGCTTAGGGAATTTCTCTTGCTACCTCAGCACAGGCCTCTGGCTATACCTCCTGTCTTGGACATCCTAGATGATGTTTACTCGGGGGAAGGTTTTGCCCCCCCCTTAACCCGGAAATTTCCCTTTTTTGCCATTCCCCAGTTCAAAAAGTCCTGCCACTCTTTACGGGGATCCTTTGCCACAGAAACCACATGTATGTTTTTTGTTTCTTTTTAAAGTAATATCTGCTTTAACAAATCTAGGAGTTTCAGACCGCTGCATTGATTGATTTAATGAGAGTACCAGACACCTCTTCCCTAACTAATATTTAGAGAATCCCCATAGGCCCCTCAGATGTAATCAGCTGTGGTTTTCCCAGTACAGCTGCATCAGATATATGCACAGTCTCAGCACACATGCTGGTAGACAGTTCCATGTAGGCCTCCAACGGGGTTGTGTCAGAGGGAACCGATGTTGGCACTGGACGGTCCTCGGGTTCTTCATCCTACCCGATGGAGATGTTCGATGAAGGCTGGACAGCAGCAGGATCAGTATGTGCCTTATTTGCTTTTTTTGTCAAGTGGAGGCTGACCTTCAGGGTGGCCAGCTTGGTACCCTCAGACAAAAGCTTCAGATGTTGATTTTCTAAATAGAGAGGGGCAACAGATGACTGCAGACTGTCATAGGGACAAATGTCACATTGTGTATGGTCATGTGCAGCACCCAAACAAAAAAGGCACTTTTGTCTATCTTTATGGGGGATCTACCTTCTGCACTCACATTTTCCCTTCCTGGAGGACATAAAAGGTTTCTTAAGAGACTGGTATAAGAGTTAGCCTCAACTCCAAGTGTGTAGGCCAGAGTTTAAGCACTTGAGAGTTCACTGGAAGTATTGGTTAGGACCATGTGCCAAAGAGGTACGGTTACCTTGTGGGCCACCAGGAATAGTATTCATCCCTGATTAGTAGAAGCTGGATCCTGTTCTGGTTGTTCATTTCTGTGGAAGACCTGGGAGATGTACACAGTGAGATGCTTTCCTTCCAGAGTATCAACACTATCTTTCCCTGTACCCCTCAAGCTAGTTCCTCTTTGTACTCAGCTTGATTATGTAAAGCATCTGGTCTATCCCTGCCCTAGTCCCTCTTTTTGGATTCCCTGAGAACTGTGTTTGAGACCCTTCTTTAGTCTTAGATCAATATGGACCTCCCCTAATTTAGAATAATACTTTGCTTCTGGCATTCACACTGCAGATAACTTTGTTGCTTCCAGTGTGGATGCTTTGCCTGAGTGGCAAGCAACTTTTGTTGAAAAGCCCTTTCCTTTCAAAGGGTATATTCCACTAAAAGAAATTGTCTCGGTCATGCCCCAGGGATGTTCCCAGCCATACCATGTTCTGCAGGCACTTGAACATGTATGTCTTCCACTTGAACCAAGTGGGTCTTTCCTTTTATATAACCTGGCCTGGTTGAGAAAGAGGGTGATTTGTATGGCTGCCTGAACTAGAACAATAGAGAGAGCTGATCTCAATGGATCATCAGAAGAAAGCTTGATGTATTGATTTTTTATTTTTGTGTAGTTGATGTTACATCATGGTGTGCACCATTATGGCCCCCATGTTTGTTTTATGATTACCTTTATTGTAATAATTAAAATGATCTCACATAATTTCTCAGACAAAAGACATTTCACCTCAGGGTTTTCACAAGATTCAGTCTAGACCCAATTTTTTTATGTTTTCATCAGTAACCTTATTACAGCCTTACCCAGTCGTAATCTTACTGTGTATGCTGATAATACCCTGTTGCTTAATTCTGATTAATCTACTTCAAGGTTACAGTTTATAGATTGGACAGATTTTGACATCTTGTGGAAATATCACAAAATAAATAGATCGTAAACTCCAGTATAACTGCTATTTTGATGTTTGAAACTCCCTCAAAAGTTACAGCGCTGTACCATTTACTCTGAAAGACTCTGAATGATGCAATAAAACAAGTTAATCTGCATAAATTCTGTCATTTAAACTATACTGGATGAGCAGTAGACAAAATATTAAACCAAATTAAGCTTACTTTTAAGGTTTTTAAGCCTTTATGCTTGGGAGCTGGAAAGTCAGTAGCTGAGGACATTTTCTTACCAAAGCTGGAGTATGCACTGCCAGTCATTACTATAAATTTCTCACAAAACTCAATTCTGTTTCAAGACATCATTAATAAGGTTTGTAAATGTATGTAACTGTTATCAGAAGCCATCACTGCTTACTTCTTCATAAAGCTGGCTGTTTACCGGTTGCAAGTAGAGTTACTCATTTTTCGTTGTAGTTCTTTTACAAATTTGTTATTCAGCATTCATGAACTTGGTTTCGAACTTAAAAGTAATAACCATCTCCTATACCATAAAGACAAGTTATGAGAATAAAGTAACTTTGAGACAACCCTCATTTACCACAACTTTAGGTAGAAAAGCATTCTGTAAACCTAGACAAATGTTGAAATAATCTACCTGGAAATGTTAGACAGCAAACTCTAACAACTTTCTTAACCAGTCTCAAAGAGCTTTTTCTAAATTCAGTGTTTATGTAACTGTTTCACTGACCTGAGATAAAAGCAACACAAACTAGTGAACTGTGCAAACTACTTGCATTAAATGTAGACTTGGAGAACATGGTAATACATCCTTATTGTCCTGAGTTTCATTGTGGTTGTCTTTTTCTTATATAATTTCATTGTGGTCATCTAACTTATTCTAATTTAACTTTGCTTGAATTTTAATATGCTTTACCTGTAACTCTGATTTGATTGTGTACCTTACTTTTACTGATGACCTGGTTATGAGTCCTTTAGCTGTTTTTTGTCATTGTGCTTTCACTTCTGTAATATTCAGTGTTGTACTGCTGCTACAGTGAAGCCAAGGACATGGGAGTAAAGGCCCTTGGGGCTAGTCCACCCACCTAGTTAACAAATCTATGTATGGAAATATACACATATAAACTTCCAGCAAACCATGCTGATTAGTGGGAGAGGTTATATCCCAGCAGTAAGACCTCTTAAGGAAGGTCCTTTTCTTGGATCAAGCTGGTAAAGTAATGTTTTGTTTTTTATCCCCTATTGTTTATTTGTTGTATATAACATTGTGTCTAGTTGCACAACAGACAGCAAGCACATCTTCAACTTTCTGGTAGCAATTCTGAGATGTTTGGCATCACACAGTTTATAGGTTCATAGATTAGTACTAGGCTAACTGCCCTAGTGGGCCATTTTAAGCCAAACTAATTACCCAAAGTGAGAATCAAACCCTGCACCTTGTGTCTGTAAGTTAAACACCCTAAACATTATGCCAGCCTCCCACCCTGCAAAACTGAGTGCTGATCTGCACAGAAAACACTGAACACTTAAGTCTTACTGGGGGTGCACCATGGTTTTTAAGTCTTATGGAACAATTTAATTTGAGATTGTACTGTGGCATATCTCTCAACTGTCCAGATTTTCGCAGAATGTCCAGATTTTTTTGCCTCATGTTTTCTTGTTCTGTTTCTCATAACATTTGTGGTTTTTGGCAAGTCATTGAGGATGAAGTCACTAAATAGTGACAGACATTTGAGTTTCAGACTTAATGTTCTTCAGAAAATGCATAATACTAAACCTTCTATTTTAGTCACTTTCTAAGTTTATAAGAGCAATATTTAAATAGTGCCCCTTATTTTTGGCTTTGTCCAAATTTTTTAAGCTAAGAGGTTGAGAGGTATGTACTGAGGTCTGTGTTTAAGATACTTTTTATGTGTTTATCTGTATAAAATGCATACCTGTCCCAGCAATTTTGAATTAAAGTCCCTTGGCATTTGCTAAAAAGTAATTGATCCTGGGGATGATTTTGTGAAGTGGTCATTCTGTTGCATAGGAATTTTGCATAGGTACATTGTTTATTTGTTAACTCAGTCTTCTGTTGATCTCTGTCATGCATCAGAAGTAGGCACCAAGTTACAAAGCACTTGCTGCTTGGTGTAGAAGAATTTTTTTTATTTGTGTCCCATTCATATTCCCTTTCCTCATTGCATGATAGCATGCCTTGGTGTGAGTTCAGGAGGAATGAAGGCCTTTACTGCTGTCTCACCATTTTATGCTTTTTTGACTGCTATGAACAAGGTCTATATTAGAACATCGAACATTCAGTTTAACTATTGGCATTTTCGGTGCACCTACATCTAACATGCCATTCGTTGAACTCTTCATACTGAGATCGCAGTACAGTGCAGATTGGAAAATTTGCCCTTTCCTCACTGTAGCGCAATCTCGGAGTTGGTATATGTAATTAGCGGGGGTGGGGGCGCACAAGAGCAGAATTAGATGAACGCCATTTCTGATGAAATGCCGTTCGTCAAAGAAGGTTTTCGATGATTTAATATAGACCCTATGAACATACTCTTCTGTACCAGGGGGCTATCAAGCAGCACAAAAAAATCACTGCTTTGCAAAACACACACACACGCAATTAGAGCTGACATATCTAGGCTTTTTAATCCCACCTCCACTCCCTTTCCAGCCTCTGACAGTGAAAGTCAGTAGCTGAGAGTAGGTCACAGCATCAGAATCAAGAGCTATACCTTTGCTGCATTTAAGCTGACTGTTATTTTTAAAAGGAATATTTTGAAGAAATATGTTTCTTTATTTTGAAGACATATACTTAGATTTTAAGTAGAAGGGCAGGTCTTCACAAGAAAGTAACTGTAGATAAGGGTGAAAATATGCTGTCAGCTTATATTAATTGATAATTTTCACTGTAATTTGAGTCGTGGTGACAAGTTAAATGTTATGTGGCTTACACTTTTTCTGATAGGTCATTGCAAAATTTCATATATTTGTGTTTTTTTGCAGCTTCACTATATTCACAGTACCCCAGGTGGATCTAGCTCTGTTAATCCACCAGTGGTTAGTACAGTATATGCTTACATTGGTACACCTCCAGCCCAGCGCCAGATTTCATCACTGGTGTGGCGCTTAGGACCCACTCACTTTTTGGAGGAAGTTTTGACTGCAGCTAATGTGATGAGTATTTGTGATTTGGGACCAAACTACATTGGAAGTTTTCAGGCTGTAAGCTCATCATGTAAGTATTTTGTTCACTGTGACGTAAGTGTTTTGGGTCACAGAATGATTTCATAGTTAAAAACAGTACAATTTTGTGAGGTATTCATTACAACAGCAGATAAATCATCAAAATGCATACTTCTGTAACCTTTGCTTTTGGGTAATCAAAGTGTCAGTCTTGTTTCATTTAGTGAAAATTCCAAAGCAGCATACTTTCACCCCTTCCCCAGCATTGTGTATTAGAATGCATGCCTTCTGAAAGCAGTACTTTCTTTAATTGTGTTTTGCTACATACAAAAACAAACATTAATGACTACAATAAAGAATTGTTTAAGTTGTCATAACGTCTAGCTTGAAAACCTGGTAAATAACTGATAGGTTTGATGAATAATGTAAAATGCTTGTATTTTTTCACAGAACTAAAAATCAGGTAGAAATGAGAAGGAAAAGGTGGTAAGCATAAGTCTGCTTTTTTGCCTGTACTCAAATGTGCTGTGACCCCAGAGGTGGTATATATAGAGGCAGGAGGTATGGGGTCAAGTCCCCACAAGGGAGGTGTAGGGAAGTGTAAAAGATTGATGGTCTGTGATTCTAAATATCGATTAATAGCTATATGTATATATCTACAGACTAATATGCACACCCTCACAGACACACACAAGTTTTACAGGATGTAAGAGGGAGGTTGTCCTTCCACTGGCAGTTATCTAAATGATTTGACAGTCTATTATTATACTAGGTACATCACACATCCTTAATATTAATTTTCATCTTATATGCTTGCCATTGTATTCATTGGCTATATAATAATTAGTGTACCATAATAATTGCAGGGAGGAAGGCTTCCATTAGTAGAAAAGCCATGCATTGTAGTAAGCAAAATCTGGCATAGGTCATTTGTTTCTATAGCATAAAAGGATGAAGCCGTGTTGACAACACACATGACTTGAGATCAAGTAGTAGTTCATGGGTAGGAGGACAGTGGGAGCTGGTTGCTTATGTCAGCTCACCTGCTCTTGGTAGAGGGAGAAGTGGTGCCTAGTATGCAGCATGTGGACCGGGGACATGTACTTGACTCCTTGAGCAGACAAAGATCTTATAGAGGTATTAGAGGAATTTTGGAAATGTTATGAAAATTTGTCTAAAGCAAAGGAATGTGAAAACCAAGAATGAGCACAAATGGAATTATTAATGGAAGATATAATTATGCCAAGGTTAGAGGAAGATGAAGAGTAGCCAGTAATAGTTAAGATAGGAGATGAAATAAAATGGTGATGTATAATCAATCTGTAGGGAAATCATCAAGAACAGATGGTATTCCTGTGGAAGTCTAGAAGTTAGAAAAGAAGAAAGTGGTAACGATCTTGGCAGGTTTTGTTTAAAAGTATTTTAAAAGGTGGGGAAAGACCAGCATCTTTGAAGAAAGCTGTTGTGGCTGTAGTACCCAAAGAAAGTAAAGACCGATCACATCCAGTTTCATATAGACTCATTTCAATTTAAAGCAAGATTATAAAGTGTTTGTCTGTACTAGTTAAAATAATTGCAGAGGTGTGATCAAAATTGATATGTATGGGTCATTGTGGTTTTCTGGAGATGAGGCAACCATTCAACAACATTAATACAGCACTAATGACCCAGACGGAAACAGATTGTAAGAAAATTCCACCGTTGTTGGCGGATCTAATGAAGAGAAAGTATTTGACAGAGTAAGCAGGGATTTTATGAGGAGGGCAATGGAAGCATTTGCATTTCCGATACAGTAATAAGGTTAATTTATTATTTGTTTATTTATTTACACTTGTTTACCGGGAAAGTCTGACTGGGCCAGAAGCCCATTTTCAGTGGAGGCCCAGGGAGAAAAGCTCCACAGAAATATAAGCAATATACAGTAATTAGATAGTACAATTATATACATATAGTAAGATGCAGAATACACATCTTGTAGTTAGTCTATACAAAGTAGTCAATGCAGTTTGCTAGTAGATACAGGTTCAAAAAGAAAAACAAGCATTTCAGTGAAGATCACTGTGAGAAGAAATTAAGTTAGTAGTGTCTACATATTAAATAATAGTTATGACCAAATGAGATTTCTTTTATATATATTTATTTCTGAGTAGTAGTAAACACCGAGGAGAGGGAGAAAATGAGGTAAAGAGTGGATAGTGTGTTGAGAGAGTTATAGATATCTTGTCAGTCAGGTTTGTCACAGGAACAATTAATAATAATTAGAAGGTTATGTGAAGGATTGGAGGCAAGAATTTAAGTGTGAGGGTTCCTCTCTCAAAAGTTGTGTTGGAACGGAAGGACCAGGCAGGGCTGTCTTCTTTCTCTTTGTTATTTGATTTATATTTAGAGCCATTGACAAAAAATAAGGAACTCAGAAATTCAAGGATATAATTGGTATGGTAATCAAGAAACATTGACTTTATTTGTTGGTATTAGTTTGTACTTGATAAATACAGAAAAGGACATTTATGTGTTGTGGGACATTTCAAAACAGCAAAATTATGTATTTGCACACTAATAGTACACCCATATTTATGGGGACATGATAAGATGAAGTATTTAGGAGTATGGATTTAAAAACATTTCTATGACAGCTGAGGTTATGTGGGAAGAGATTAAACAAAAGAAATACAAAAACTGAGAAAATGGTAACTCTTGCTTATTGATATGGATAGAAAGATACAATCAGTGAAAATGTTTTAGCCCCTTTAGTATATATAAGGGTCAGGCATGTTTTTATCAACCAAAGGAGAAGTTGTGGACCATTATCAAGGATTAAAGGAATTCATCTGGGAAGGGAGGAGGGCAAGAATTAAGTTGAATAAGTTGAAACTTACAGTAGAACAAGGTGGCTTTGGATTACCTGATCTGAAGGGATATTTTAGAATTACTGAGTTAAGGCTTGTAAACATAACACAAGATTAAGGCTAAAATTCAAAAAGGAAAGGGATGGCGAAGCAAGGTGGGAGTGCAAGAAAAGAGGAGAGAGTGGGATTTGGGATGCAGATCCTAGGGGAGAATAACAACCGTTTAGAATATTATATTCGTAAAGTTGTGGAAAGTATTCTAAGAACTAAGCTAACAATGAAATGGAGAAGGAAGATTTTGACTATATGGATGACTGCAATTAGGGGTACAGAAAATTGACAGGAGGGAGCTAGAGTTTATTGGAGAAAACTGTCAAAGGAACCATGGTATTGGAAAAAATAGGTAGAGTGATCAAATGGTGGAAATTGAAAAAGGGTAATTGTGAGGGTGATGTTCAGGGAAGAGTTAAGACAGGCACTGGGTGGCAGTGAAGAGCTACTTAATAGCTGGGTAACTACAGCAGAGCTAGTAAGAGAAATGGCTAGAAAGGTGTTTGGTGTGACATCTGGAAAGAGGAAGGAGGACAAGGAGACCTGGTAGTGAAATGAAGAAGGACAGGAGAGTATACAGAGAAAGAGGTTGGCGAAGAAGAAGTGGGATTGTCAAAGAGATGAAAGTAGACAAGAGTATAAGGAGATGAGGTGCATGGCAAAGAGAGAGGTGGTGAAGGCTAAGGATAAGGCATATGAAGAGTTGCCTAAAAGGTTGGACACTAAGGAGGGAGAAAAGGACCTGTACCAATTGGCTAGACAGAGGGACCGAGCTAGTAAAGATGTGCCTTCTGGAGCATTTCTCCCCGGGCCTCCGCTGAAAACAGGATCTGTGGAACCTAGTCGGACTTTCCCGGTCAACAAATGTTAAATAAATAAATAAATACATAAATGTGCAGCAGGTAAGGGTGATAAAGGATAATGAAGGAAACTTACAAGCGAGGAGAGTGTGTTGAGCAGATGGAGAGAGTACTTTGAGGGGTTGATGAATTAAGAGAATGAGAGGGAAAGAAGGTTGGATGATGTGCGGGTAGTGAATCATGAAGTGCAGTGGATTAGCAAGGAGGAAGTAAGGATAGCTATGAAGAGGATGAAGAACGGAAAGGCTGTTGGTCCAGATGACATACCTGTGGAAGCATGGAGGTGAAATGGCAGTGGAGTTTTTAACTAGATTGTTTAATGAAATCTTGGAAAGTGAGAGGATGCCTGAGGAATGGAGAAGTGTTTTGGTACCGATTTTTAAGAATAAGGGTGATGTGCAGAGCTGTAGTAACTACAGAGGGATTAAACTGATCAGTCACAGCATGAAGTTATGGGAAAGAGTAGGGAAGCTAGGTTAAGAAGGGAGGTGATGATTAGTGATCAGCAGTATGGTTTCATGCCAGGAAAGAGCACTACAGATGCGATGTTTGCTCTGAGAATGTTGATGGAGAAGTACAGAGAAGGTCAGAAGGGAATTGCATTGTGTTTTGTGGATTTATATCCTTGAAGCCTTGGTATCACCAATAAGTGCACAATAACCTCCTCATTTGTGTTAAAAAGAAATTTATTTCACAATAAAATAATCCACACTGAAAAGTGATATGAAATAAAGTTAAGTGCTTTCATCCACTACAATGTGGGCTTCTTCAGAACATCATTGATGGAAACAATATGGCTTAAATTCAAAAGTTGGCACCAAAAACAACTGTTTTTCTTTTAAAGCCGTATGCACATACTGTTTAAGCATAATCATATGAATGCATTCATAGTAAATATAAACACCTTTTATGCATTCATATATCATTCATCATACCATGATTCTATCTGTACTTATTAAATATTTTTATATCATTTTTTTATATATATAAAAACACTGAATTCATAGTAAGAAACAAGTTAGTATAACTAATGTGAGTGTCTAATCATATTTGGAAATATGATCAAACCAAGCACTTAATTTCATATTTTGCTATACACTATATACTAATATACTAAATAATTAATGTGCTAAATACATAATATTAAATAGCAAGTACAATACTTAAGTACTGGTGTCATTCAAAGGGGATCCAATGCCTGTCAGCTTGGGATGATAACCTGTCACCTACCCCATAGTGCCTTTCAAGGCTCAAAAGACAAACCCACCTCGGATAAGAAACTAAGAGTAATGCTACTCAACCTCAAGATGCTAGCATGGAGAACATCGATATCTGTGCAGTAACAGAAACCCACAGAGCGCCGAGCACACCAACAGGTTATACCTATAATTATCATACCGCCCCAAAATCAAACTTGACCGAATCCACAAAAAGGAGGGGGAGACGAGATTTCATCAATAATATCCACACCCTCCAGGTTGGTGGGAAAGCACGAAGCATCAGAGACTATCCACAAATAACTACAAAACTGCCTTCCAGTTTTTATAGCTCCTGCTACAGACAGACTCTCCTCCTCCCAGAACCCCACCCCGGGCTCCTGGAGAGAGAACAAAAAAAATAAGGGTCTCTCCAAACACCATTATATTGGGGCGACTTCCAACTACCCAACATAGACTGGGAGCATTACAAGGTTCCTAGAATTTATAAACTCAAATGCTATGGAACAACCACTCCCCACAGAGAGGAAGGAAAACATACTGGACCTGATCATCCACAACATGGGGGATATGCCAGACCAGAAGTGTATCCCCCTCACTGGTAAGATCAGACCATAAACTAATGCACAAGAGAGGAAAACATACTGGACCTGATCATCAACATGGGGACTCTGGGCCCAGACCCAGAAGTCCCCCCACTGGTAAGATCAGACCATAACACCCTCACTATGCCCAGAAATTTATAAACTCATTCTGTAAACACCTTCAGGAATGCATGGATCAATCCCAAATAAAACCAAGATTCAATCCCTCCAAAAAGGTAGACATCCTGTCTGGTGGACCCCAGCCATAAACAAACTATACAAATAAGGAGGAAGCTACTAAAATGATAGAGCAAAATAGTTATGTTAGGAACCTGGGTGGTAATTTCCAGATATGCAGAGAATTAGTCCAAAAACAAAAAAATACACTGAACCCACAGACATTGCCAACATCGGCAAATATATATATCCCAGCTGAGAGTGCCCCCTACATGCTCATGTCAGAAAGTAACCTCCCCTCCAAAGCAAAAACACAGCATCAATGGGACAGGACGTGTCCCGGCTGCATCCTACATGAACTCTAAGAAGAGCTAAACCCAAACATAAAACTACTGTTCAATCTCAGCCTTACTACAGGATATGTGCCCAAAGAGTGGCGACAGCAACACAGTGGTCCCTCTCCATAAAGGTGCTAAGCCCCTGACTAGCTTGGTCTGCAGCTATGGAAAAGGATCATCCTGACCTCATATATAAAGATATTGGGGACCCACACCACACCTCACACCCAGTTAGGCTTTTTTGTTAAGGGCAGATCTGCCTCTCTAAACCTGGATGATTTCTTTGAAACAGTCACCAGGTGGTCCACACAGCCTACCTGCTTGCATTATAAATAAGCTCACCAGCTTAAATATAAACCCCTATGTCACTAGATGGATTGCAAACTGGCTCAAGTCACAGAACCCACATGGTTAGAATTGCTGAGCCATGTCGCACTCACCACAGTTACAAAGTGGTGTCCACAAGGCTCAGTCCTGGACCCTGTCTTGTTCGGTATATATTTCAAGCATCCTCAATAAAAAGGGCCTCATAGAAACAGACAACAGACAACTGGCCAGAGCCAAGGGCCAGCCAAACGCCAAAAGTGTATAGTCATCCCCTTGGCAAAAAAAAGTGTGCTCAATTACCACACAGGTGGTAATCCATTAAACAGAAGAAGCAATTAGGGACCTGGGGACCCAAGTTCAAAATGGTTAAATTCATTTTATATAGCCCACCTAATCATGAAGGGATCTCGATCAGCCTCTATCAGAGGTCATCGCGTTCTTTACTCATTCCTCCCATCAGCCCCCATAATTGTACAAATGCCCCTTTGGGATGTACCTTACCAGACACCTGCAGCAACTGGAAAGACCCCAAAAGTACCTCACCAAGAGGATCAAAGGGCTCAAACAGATGCCATATGCTGCCCAGTTAAAGAAACTCCAGCTCTACTCAGTGGCATACCGCCTGTTCAGAGGCGATCTGTGCCTCACGGATAAAGCCATGTCCATCCCCGAATTAATGGGCATGCTGCACCTCAGAAAATCAAATCCCATCAGAGACTTGAACCTCAGCACTGAAATAAATAGGACATAACCCAGAGGCTCCCTTCACTCTGGAATAAAATCCCAGTCCAGGTTAGGCAAAGTCCCTCATTGACTCTATTCAAGAGGAATCTTGATGAGTGGATGGGAGATCGTAGGTTTAGGTATCACTTCTGTGTCACTGTTAGACAGAGGCACAGTATACTAACCTCAAAAGGGCATAGCAAAATAAATTTAAATGGGTGAAGCCAAACAGATTCTGGCTAGGCTTATAAATGCTATGAACCTATGAACCTATGAACTATATAAGAATTAGGTAGTTGTATGATGTACCCTTGTATCAAAAAGTACAAAACTGCACTAACCAAATAACTAATTTCAACAATTGACAGATAATGCAAAATAAAAATGCTAATAATGAATGTAGTAAGACTACTACACCCAAATATAACATCTAAATATCTAAATATAACAAATAGTATTATATAACAACATCAGTATGATCCTGACTATTTAGTATGTTGAGCTAAAATAATGATGAAAAGTGTTTTCCTACATAATTATATGTTAAAATGTGAAGAAAACATTGAAAATGTCTCTACCTATATCTGATGATATTGGTCAAATCAGTATCACATAATATTAAACTCACATAATATTAAACTATTTCTTTGTGGATTTAGAGAAAGCATATGACAGGGTGCCTAAAGAGGAGTTGTGGTATTGTATGAGGAAGTCGGGAGTGTCAGAGAAGTATATAAGAGTGGTACAGGATATGTACAAGGGTAGTGTGATAGTGGTGAGGTCTGCGGTGGGAGTGACAGATGCATTTAAGGTGGAGGTGGGATTACATCAAGGATCAGCTTTGAGCCCTTTCTTATTTGCAATGGTGCTGGACAGGTTGACAGACAAGATCAGACAGGAGTCCCCGTGGACTGTGATGTTTTTAGATGACATTGTGATCTGTAGTGAGAGTAGGGAACAGGTGGAGGAGACCCTGGAGAGGTGGAGATATGCTCTAGAGAGAAGAGGAATGAAGGTCAGCAGGACTAAGACAGAATATATGTTTGTGAATGAGAGGGAGGATAGAGGAATGGTGACGATGCAGGGAGTAGAGGTGGTGAAGGTGGAGGAGTTTAAGTACTTGGGATCAACAGTTCAGAGTAATGGTGAGTGTGGAAGAGAGGTGAAGAAGAGAGTACAGGCAGGATGGAGTGGGTGGAGAAGAGTGTCAGGAGTGATTTGTGACAGACTAGTACCAGTAAGAGTGAAAGGGAAGGTCTACAAAGAGGGTAGTGAGACCAGCTATGTTATATGGGTTGGAGCCAGTGGCTTGACAAAAAGGCAGGAGTCAGAGTTTGACGTGGCAGAGTTGAAGATGTTAAGATTTGCACTGGGTGTGACGAGGATGGACAGGATTAGGAATAAGTATATCAGAGGCTCAGCCCAGGTTGGAATGTTTGGAGACAAAGCCAGAGAGGCAAGATTACATTGGTTTGGACATGTGCTGAGGATGGATGCAGAGTATATTGGGAAAAAGATGCTAAGGATGATGCTGCCAGGTAACAGGAAAAGAGGGAGGCATAAGATAAGTTTTATGGATGTGGTGAGAGAGGGCATGCAGGTGGTTGATGTGACAGAGCAAGATGCAGAGGACAGGAAGAAATGGAAACAGTTGATCTGCTGTGGTGACCCCTAACTGGAGCAGCCGAAAGAAGAAGAAGGAAAAGGTAATAGAATTGAATGAAGCCAAGGAGAAGTTTGTACTGCTGGTTCAGAGACTATCTTCATTCCCTACCAGAGATTGATATCAGATATAGGGAAAAGAATAGCAAGAGTCCTAAATGAAAGACCTGCTCTGGTAGAGTTTTCTAGTCGAATCTAGAATGGAAGCTGCTGTTAAAAAAGGGGGATAATTAGTAGGATGTGTGAAGTATTTCATGGTAACTATAAGAATCAATCGGAGGAGGTTAGAGAAGATTGGGATGAGAGAGTGGAAAAGCAGTTTACAAGAGAACAGTAGGAGGTCATATGTATGATTTCAGGTATGCAACAAAGTCCAGAAGGTTTAGGATTTTCCCTTGAAGTGTTTACATAGGTATTTTTATACCCAAGCAGACTTCTGTGAACTTTTTCATCTGGTAGATGGCAAATGTTAGAGGTGTAATGAGAAAGATACATGTAACTGAGAACATGTGTTTGAGTGTGTAATGAGACTGCAGATTTAAAAAATTCCCTACAGAATGCACTGTCAGAAAAACTGAGCGAGCAAATAACTCTGACTAAAGAATTGATTATTTTGAGTTGAGGCACAGGATCTGAATTACCAAGACATAGTAAGACCTTGTTAAGTTTAATTCCGTCGGCTGCCAACATTGCAATTACTGGAAAATGGAAATCAAAATGAATCCAACTGTATTAGAAGTATTGAACATTGTAAAACAGGTAGAAGAACTGGAAGTGGGATCTTAAGAAAAGGGAAGATGAAAATGACATATAAATGAAATCTGTGGGAACAGTGCATGCAAAATAATGTTCAGGAGGACGAGTGAGGTTTAAGGGAAGGCAGGAATTGTGCAGTTCATGCAGTGTTGAACTAAATGAGAGTTATGTGGTGAAAAAAAACATACATGCAATGTGTAATGTATGTAAATGAAAAATGTTAATATGGTTTGTTTTCTTTTATATTAATGTATGTATACTTATAGCTTAAGTGATAATTTAGTAAAGGTGTTAACACTATTGGTTATTCTAAGAGAGGGTAGTCAGAGCAGATCATCATCCACCATGATAAGGCATTAGTCAGTGCACTTTTTCTTAAGACTAAAAGTTAGTTTACTGAAAGCATTCAAGTTCTTGTTCGTATCTGGTAAGAGACTAGAGATAAGATGATGACAGACAGCAGTGTGTAATTGGGAACACAGGCTGTGACATGGACTTTGGTATATTTAATTTTAGAATAGATAATGCCTGTGAATGCAGACTTGAGTTTGAGGCAGCTGCTTATATTTGGAGGGAAAACTTCCTTGTCAGAAAATGCATATAGTTTTTTTTTTGTGTTTGCAGTGAGTTTAAATGGGTTAGTAGTTTTGAAAATGTAGTTATTTGTTTGTTTCTTGATTGTTTTCATTGAAAAGTATGGGGAAGTGTGATGTGGTTTCAAACATAGATGGGAAGCAGCAACTACATGCAAGAGCAGCCTACCATACAGTGTGTGAAAGTAGCTCTCAACTTAAAAAAAAACTGGTATTCAAAAGAGCTGTTATGTATAATATCTGTGAAAGATTGTTATTTATTTTTTATTAATTTGTTTGACATTTGTTTACAGGGACAGTCCAACTGGACCAGAGAGTGCCTGGGGGAATAGTTCTACAGTCACAATCTTTTAAAAATCAAGCACAGCTATTTTAAATCACAAAGTATCATGTTATACTACAAAACATAAAGTACAGATAATTTATAGGTTCATAGGTTGGTACTAGGCTATCGGTCCTAGGGCCTATACAAGCCTAGCAATAACAATTCCCTGGGTATTTCTTCCCAAACTATTTGCTTCCCTGTACCCCTGTCTAGCAGGGCAACTGGTGTGATCCCTGGGGTGAATTTCCTTTCTCCCATCCAATCGTCAAGGTTCCTTTTGAAGAGGGCCAAACAGGAGCTCTGCTTGACATGTATGGGCAGTCTATTCCAGAGTCTGGGGAGTCTCTGGGTTAAGAACCTATCCCTCCAGCATGTTTTGTTTATTGAGGATGACCAGGTTTAGATCTTTGGAGCGTGTGGCTCTGAGGGATTGGGATTTCTTCAAGTTTAGCATGTCCAACAGCTCTGGGTTGTATGTTAAGCAGAGATCGCCTCTGAGTAGACGATATGCGACAGAGTATAGCTGGAATTTTTTAAGGCATCTGCTTTAGGCCTGTGATTCTTTTACTGAGGTATTTCTGTGTCCTTTCCAGTTGTTGCAGGTGCCTTGAGAGGTACATGCCAAATGGGGTGTTGTATTCTATAATGTGTCTAATGACGGATGAGTACAGTGGGACAATGAACTCCTTTTTTTCTGGATGAAAAGCCCTTCGTGATGAGGTGTGCCACATAGAAGGATTTCCTGACTGTTGTGACGATGTGGTTATCGAAGGTGAGACTACTGTCCACCTGTGTCCCTAAGTCTCTTATCACACATTCAATGTGTAGTGTACTGCCACTTATGTGGAAATTCACGGGTACATGTTTTTTCCCAAAGGGGATAACTATACATTTCTTGGCATTGAGCTTGAGCCCATGGCTTTGGCACCAGTCATCTGTTTCTGTAAGGCCCTTTTGTAGAGTATCCACATCATTTGGAGATTCATTAATGGCTCCCAGTTAGCAGTCATCTGCAAACTTTGTTAGCCAGAGTCCCTTAGTATTGGCCTGTACTTCAGAGAAGTAGATGCCAAACAAGTGTGGTCCCAGGACTGAACCCTGAGGTACTCCACTTGTCTGGGGCTGGATTTGGAGTCAGCTACTTTTAAAGTGTGTGTTCTGTCAGTAAGCCAGTTGGCAACCCATCCAGTGATGTAGGGATTAATGCCCAGCTTAGTAATTTTGTCTATGATTCTAGAGTGGGGGATGGTGTCAAAGGCCTTGGCGAGGTCCAGATAGGCTGTGTGGGCCGCCTTACCCTTGTCCATGGCTCTGTAGACTGATTCAAAGAAGTCAATCAGGTTCAGGAGACAAGATCGGCTCTTCACGAACCCAAACTGGGTGGGGTCCAGAGTTTGAAGGTTGCCAATGTCTTTTGTTTGCAAGTTCCATGATAATACGTTCCATGGCCTTGCAGATCAGACTCGTCAGACTGATGGGGCAGTAGTTCCCAGGATCCAAGGTGGATCCCCCCTTGCGGAGTGGGATAACTGTAGCTGTGTGCCACTCAGTGGGCACGAAGCCTGAGGTGAGGCTATGATTAAACATTACACTTAAGTGAGGTGCCAGTTCATTTTGTAGTTTATGTAGTACACAGCCCGGGATGTCATCTGGTCCCATGGATGCTGTATTCTTAGCTTTGGAGAGTGTGTTTTTTACCTATGGTCTGACCTGACCAACGAGGGGGTGACCATAGGTGTGGAGCATCGATTTCCCATGTTGGTAATCACAAAGTATCATTTTACACTACAAAACATAAGTGAAAAATGTTGTAATGAGAAAAACATAGAACATACGTTTATTTCATAATAGAGTGGAGTGAAAAACAATAACACTGAGTTGGTGAAAATATGTGAGGAAAAACTCAGTAGTCATATATGTTACATATATTAGTATGTGATAAATGAGATTTGAGAATTCTAATAAGATATTTAAAGAGAGATTAAAGACTACATGACTAGAGAAAGTGAGGGGAAGCTGAGTGATGTCTTAGTATGCAACATTGTGTTTTTGTAGCTTTTTATCAGAATGGCTGCTTTGGTGATTTTAAAATAGAATGTAAATGGCTTTACAGATTCGACCAAAAGCAGAGTTTTTAATTATATTAAGAAGTTTATAGAGTACACATAGCAGTGTAACAAGAGACACATTTGAGTAGAGATGAGCCTGCGAATTTGCCAAATAAAAGTGTTGAAGGTAGTCACTCAGGAGATTATTTGTAAGAAAAAAAGAGAGTAATAACTGTGAGAGGGGCTTCAATAGTGGTAGAAGTAGGAAAATTTCAGTAATGGTAGTTTTGAGGTAGTACGAGATTATTGGTAGGGCAGAATTACGCCAGTGTTAAATTTATATTGCAATCAAAACTATTATTGTGCTTAAGAAATTTGGGGAGAACTGATCAGCTTTAATTAGGGAATATTCATAGGTGGGGACTGGAACCTGATTTTTAGTGGTGACAAGGCAGTGGGGGAACAAGAATGGAAAAATAACAAAAAGTGTAGATTTTTGAAGAAGTATGTGAGAATATTTGGTATAGAAAATGTAAATTCAGTAGGAGGAAATTGGGCAGAAATTATATAATCCCCAAGATACAATAGCTGGGATAAATTGTATGGAATTTGTGTTTCATAGGAGCATGTATATCTAATTGAAAGCTTTGAGACCCTCAAGTAATTATATTGGCTCAATAAAAACTAAAAGTTCAAATGCAGTGTAAAAATATGTAAAAATGAGACACTGGTGTTTTTGTACTTAATTGTTAAAAAGAGAAATTTAAAGAACGGTAGAAGACTTTGTTCAGGAGGTAGTAGAAAAGGTGGAATTTCCTTAAGGAATAGATAGTGAGTGGAATGAAAACTGTGTTTAAAAGGGTGGTAGAAATAAGTAAGAAAGATATGGGAAATACGTAATATCAGTTATTTTGAAGACTTGACAGAGGGGAACTTCATCTGTCAAGATGGAGAGCAACTACAGTGTGCTAAATGAAAACTAAGGAAGTATTTGGATAACGTGCAGGAGTTTAGAAAGTTACTGTTAGCAACTATTTTTGATAACTGTAGGACATAGAAATATTTAGCACAGTGACTTGACAGAAATAGAAAGAGTTGTAGCCAAAGTCAGGATTTCCACAAGAAAAAGAAGCATAGATCCCTTAGTAGTATCAGAGATATTTTGGAAATTTTATGAAAATCTGTATTAAAGCAGAGGAATGAGGAGACCAAGAAAAATCACAGATGGAAATGTTTATGGGGTAATTATAGCAAGTGTAGAGAAAAATGAGGTTTAACAATTAATAGCTAAGAAAGGAAGAGACGAGTTAAATGTTGTGTAATCAGTCAACAGGGAAATAGCTAGGAACATATACTGTATGTTGAAATTAAGTAGTAGTGTGGAGGAAAATGAAGAATATCTGGAAGGTTTTCTTTAACAATATTTTAAAGGGGGGATACCAGCATATTGGAAGAAAGCTGTGAAGGCTGTATTACCCATAAATGGCAAATATTCTTCAGATCCAGCTTTCATATAGACCCATTTCAATTTTAAATAATTATAAAGTGCTTAACTGTACAAGCTAAGAGAGTGGCAAATGTTCTACCAAAGTTGATAGATATGGACTAGTGTGGTTTTGTGGAGGGAAGGCAAACTTTTAACAACATTAATAGAACAGCGGTGATACTGCGGTAGCATTGTCGCCTCACAGTAAAACGTTGTCCTGTTAGATGCTCAGCTAGAGCGTCTTCTGTGTGAAGACATGCGTGAATGGGCTTACCTTCGTTGAAGGTTGTGCGTCAGGGCCGGCAACTCGGCACATAACAATCTACTGCCAATCATTAGCGGATCGGAGTTCCGCTGTGGCGACCCCTAACCTGGAAAAGCCGAAAGACACAATAGAACAGCGGTGATCTAGAGAAGGCTTTGTGCAAGATATCACCGCTGCTGTTGGTGGGTCTTGATGCAGACAAATCATTCAATAATGTCATCTGCATTTTTATAAGTAGGGCAATGACAACATTTATGTTCCTTGAAAGAATAATAGGTTTAACTACGGAAGGATATATGGAGGATTGGTAGCAAGAGTTAAGTGGAAGGGTGCATCTCTGAAAAGCTGTATTTGAACAGTAGAACCAGGCAGGGATGTTTTCTTTCCCCTTTCATAGGTCAGTACTGGGGTAGCTGCCCTTGTGGACCATTTTAACCCTAGCCAATTTTCCCTTGGTGAGAGCCAAACCCTGTACTTATCTGTGAGGTAAATACCTTAACCATTATGTTAACCTCCAACCCTAAACATTCATTTATTCCATGTCAAGGAATAAAACCCTGGTCTTCCTCATGCCAAGCAGGGAAATTCGCCACTGTACAAATGAGGAAGTCTTTATTATTTTCTTTGCATTTAGAAATGTTAGCAGAGATAATAAGGGATTCACAAAGTCAATGATATAACTAGTATGGTACTCGGAAAAGTTAGATCTGATGTTGTTAATCTTCATTCATCCATGACGGATGGGTCTCGGTTCCATCCTGGGAACTGACTCGACAGATATAACAAGGTCACGCCAGCCAAAAACTCTTGAGCTAAGATTACCCATAGTGTCCCTGTCTTCATCTCCTAAGATCTCGTTTGCCTCGTAGAGTTTCATGATGCATCAGGCCAGCTCTCAAGCTGTTTCATTTTTTCAGTAAATATTGACTTTTAATGCATGCCGCGGTGGTGCAGCGGTAGCGCTGTCACCTCACAGCATGAGGTTCTCCTGTTCGATTCTCAGCTGGAGGGCCTTCTGTGTGGAGTCTGCATGTCCTCCCCACGGTTGAGTGGTGTTCGAAAGACATGCATAAATGGGCATGCCTTCATTGAAGGTTGGGCATCAAGCTGGCACCTCGGCACTATAAAATCTACTGCCAATCATTAGCGGACCGGAGTTCCTCTGTGGCGACCCTTAACCGAGAAAAGCTGAAAGAACAACCACCTTTCTAATCGCTTATAAGTCCTTTATTCTTAGTGGAAATTTCCTTCCCTTTTACCTTTACTGGTATTTCTTAGTACCATCGTTGGTACAGGCCCCTCCCTTACCCTTTGGTAATTTACATATATATTTATATGTACCATCGTTGGTATTCTTCTTCTCCTTTCCATTACCCTTTTGGGTATTTCTCTCCTTTACCATTATTGGTAATTTAAAAAAAAAAAAAAGAATCCTGTCTTTGCGTGTGTGCATGGCCTATCATGACACTATATTTGCTTTTGTTGAATTGCAGTTTTTTTCATTCCTGCTGATTTACTTTTGTCTGGGTATTGGTATAATGGTGGACAGAGGGCACTACTGGTTTCAAACAATGTGATAAATGTGGCAAGAAGATGCTAAACTCTGATGGCCATCTCTCCTGTGTCTGTTGCCTGGGGGTACCACACTTAAAAGTTCGACCCCTATGCGAGCTCTATAAGGGCTTTAATGCCCGCACCTTAGCCAAGCACAAGAATAAACTAATTCTGAAGGGTCTCCTAAAAGCCCCTTTCTTGGAGGGTTTATCTTCAACCCCTCCTAAAAAAGAATCAAAGAAGAGGAGTCAGTCAGTACCATCGTCTCCTCATCCTCAGGAATTGAAAACCACTAAGGCCCAGGTTCATATGAAACCGAAACCAAAAATTGCAAAACTAACTTCTACACCTGTGTCGGCACCAAAGTCTAAAACTCCATCCACTGTGCCGTCCTTGATGATGGAACTGACAATGACTACTTTTCCCATGGTACCACAGACCCTCTTGGCACCAGGAATAGTCCCACCATTAAAACCTATCACTTCTCCCCTCTCAACATAACCTTTTGGTCTTTTGACCATGGTGCCGAAGGTCGAGACACTGCCAGGACCAGATATTCTCCATCAGTTGACCCCTTTGTTGGACACCATCTAAGTCCATTCCTTGAGCAGCCTGAATCTCCATCTGGGATGTCAACCCATTCCACCAGGAGTCTTTTGGAGCTCGACATAGTGAGACTTGTGGATCAGCTCCTAGCGGCCAGAGGTATCCCAACTCCATCTAAAACCTCCCACCTGGAGCCGAGGACTTTTCTCCACAGATGCCAACATATATTCCTCCTTCAACCTTCCCACAGGTTTGGGAGCCCTCGATGTCGACGCCTGTCCTGGTGCCAGTTTCTTGGGTTCCACTGGTTGATCGTACCATGGTTCTTGAGCCTACCCTGTGGTCCATGGCTCGATTGTGGCTGACCCACCGTCAAGACCATGACTGGTCTGTTAGCACCGTGACCCTAGTACAGCACCGATTTTTTTCTACGACACTGTCTATGGTTTCAGTTACTCTGGCAGCTCCATGTCCTCTTGCTGCTCCTTCCCTGGAGTCGGGCTCATCAAAGCAGGGTGTTTCTCGGTTCCGGCCTTCCATCCCTCTTTGGGCGGGCCTGCCTTCCAGGTTATGGAGAGGACATGCGCTTCAGCAGGTTCGCAGTTGGCCCTTTCGGCATTAGAATGCCATTTAATACATGCCTCCAGGTTTGCAGCTGACAAACTCCACTATGCTTGGACATCGGGCATGGGAGCAGCAAGATACCCTACCACAGGGCACATTCTTTTCGGAGTCCTCTTCAGATGCCACCCCATAAGAGATCATGCAAGAGGAAGCACATTGATTCCCCTGAGGAATCTCTCACCGAAGATAATGGATTACAATGAGGGGGAAAGGTTCCCATGGTCGCCCTCTGAGGATGCCTCCTTCGGAGACATACTTTAGATACTGAAACAGAGGGGTGACTGGAAGCCCACCAACCCTTTTTCTGAGGAGTCTATATTCTTGCAGGCTTTCCGTGCCCGACCCTCTACTTCCTGAGTGACCCCGCCTGCAGGTGAGTTAGTCAAGCTCATCTTGCAGCATGTTTGGAAGACTCCTGACACCATTGAGCCAATCCACCACTGGAGACCAATAAAATAACTGGAAGAAACATTGGTCATTGGTCCAAAGTCTTGGCAGTAGACGCTATGGTGGTGGCGGCAGCCACAAGGAAATGACTCAGAGGAGAGCCCTGCTGTCCATCCTCCAAACAGGGAGTCTCAGACATTGGACAGGTTGGGGAAGCCATTTGGTCGTTGAACTACTTCGCAGATTTTACCCATCTCCAGAGAGATCTGATTGCGGAACTCTCAGGAACTTTGGCAGGAGCTGTGTCTGATAAGGTATGTGACAAAGTTGCCTCACAGCTTGCCACCATGGAATCCCATCCTAAACTTCCCATCATGTGGTTGATTTCCCATACAACCGAAGGGGCAGCCAGAGCAGCTGGTGCAGGTGTTGTCATGAGATGTCACACCTGGATGCACTTGTGCAACTTTCCGGACCCTTTCAAGTCTTCTTTCATCAGCACTCCCATTGATGCCTTGTCTCTTTTTCGTCTAAAGGTTAAAGAAGCACTAGCCAAGTGTGAGAAGGACGGCAAGACGCTATCTGCTGTGGGCATATGCTTTTCTGCTGTCCAGCATTCCTACTCTAGGAATCAGAGAAGTGGAAAGATGTGATTCAGGAAATCCCAAGGGGCTTTCTGTGACACACATGGTGAGTTTTCCCCCCAGGGCAGAGGGGGAATCTCATCAGGAAGACACCCCCACCCCAACCCAAGGCAGAGGGGGTCTGTGTAACTAGGGTTCCAGAGATTCATTTTCTGGGCAGCCCTACCAGTGCTCCTGAAGTGCGGTCCTATTGCCTCTGGAAGCAGATGGGTGATGAATCTCTCTGCACCATTTAGCCTGGCATTCCATAACGACAGATTCCTGGGTGCAGACACTAATTACCAGAGGTTTTCATATCCCCTTCTATCTTTACCCGAGGTCACAAAGGTAAATCCCCAATGTTCCACCCAGTCAGTGGTATGTAGCAGCACAAGAAATCCGAAAGCTTCTCCAAAAAAGAGCTATCAAAGTAGTCCCACCAGACCAGATAGAATCCAGATTTTATTCAAGGTTCTTTTTAGTGCCAATACCGACAAGGGACTGGAGGCCAAATTTGGACCTCAGCATCCTAAACAAGTTTGTCAGACAAACCAAATTGTGGATGGATATGGTTCAGTCTGTCCTTCCGTTTCTGGAGAAAGACGACTGGATGTGCTCGATAGATCTCCAGGACGAGTATTCCCATATAAAAATAGACAAATGCTCCAGGAAATATCTCCACTTCTGTCTGGGAAGCAATCACTAGCAATTTCGAGCACTGCCCTTTGGTCTCTCCACAGCCCCCAGAGTGTTCACCAAATGTATGGCAGTGGTAACAGCTCACCTGAGACTGCAGGAATTCATAGTGTTTCCATATCTAGAAGATTGGTTCCTTACGGCCCCCACCAAGCATCTGCTGATTCACACATTGCACCACATTCTACAGCTAGCAAGCTCCTTAGGGATCTCAGTAAACACAAAGGAGTCTAAACTAGTGCTTGCTCAAAGCCTGGAATTCATAGGAACAACATTCGACACAAGATCTTGCCTGGTCACCCTAAATCATCACAGGCTTCAGAGACAAAATCTCAGCTCAGAGTGATACTCTCTGAGGATAAAGTCCCAGCTCGTTTAGCCCTTCCAACTACTAGGACCAGTGGCAGCAACGATTACTATAGTTCCTCTAGCAAGACTACAAATGAGATTGCTACAGTGGCTCCTAGCATCGCAGTGGTCCCTTTTGACACATCCTATGTCTCATCCGATCTGCATAATGAACCCTGCAAGCAGGATCTCAATTAGTGGGTGAAGCCAGAAATGAAGTTATGGAGTCGCCCCTTCTCTCTCCCTTAGCCCAAGGCCGTAGTGACCACAGACGCTTCCCTAGTTGGGGTGGGGGCATTTTCAGGGAAAGATGGTCCAAGGTGCTTGGTCCCCCGTGGAGGCCATTTTGCATATCAGTGTTCTAGAACTGAGGATGGTGCTCCTGGCGTTGCAAGCATTTCACTCTGCCCTCCTGTTGGGGACAATTGCTATCCACTCGGACAATATGTCGGTCTGGTATATCAGCAAACAACAGTGAACCAGATCCTACCCGTTGTGTCGTGAAGCCATGAGAATTTGGCAATGGGCGAGGGCCTCCGACTGCTTTTTAGTAGCAATGCACATTCCCGGAAATTCCAACGTGATTGCGGACAAACTTAGCAGATGTATTCTACTGCCTCATGAGTGGTCCCTCAATCCAGTGGTAGTGACGGAGGTCTTCCGTCGCTGGGCCCAGCCTTGCTGCGACCTATTTGCATCCCCCACCAGCCACAAATGCAGCAGGTACTTTGCCCTGATCCCCCTTCAGGGGGAGTCCCTGAGGGATGCTGTAGTACATGATTGGCCCCCAGGACTACTGTATGCCTTTCCTCTAATACCACAGTTTCTAAAGAAGGCTCTTTGGTGGAGAAGCAAAGTAATCCTTATTGCACCTTATTGGCCCCAGCAAGTCTGGTTCCCTTTTGTTTGGCCTCACTTGGTTCACCGACTATGGATTCTGGATCCAACTTCTGGACTTCTGTCACACCCACAGGGGTTGATCCATCCAAACCTTTCGAGCCTCAAGCTGACAGCTTAGTTCCTCCAGTTCCAGTAATTGCCAGGCAAAATAACCTTTCTTCCTCTGTTCGAAAAATACTTCTGGCTTCCCATAAACCATCCACCAGGAAGATTTATCATAGTAAATAGAACAGATCTGTGTTTTGTTCTCAGGGGGGAAAAGGAATAGATCCCTTCTCAGCTCTGATCAGTTCAGTTTTAGAGTATTTATCAACCCTACTCCATTCAGGAGCATCAGCTTCTACTATCTGAGTCGGTTTCCAGGATTCCTCTTTGGTATCTCATCACCTCTGTAAATCCTTCTTGAAAGGGGTTTTATATGCAAGACCGCCTTTTAAAGAGCCCATTGATCCTTGGAATCTCACCCTGGTCCTACAGTCTTTGACTCATCATCCCTGCAGCCATTTGTGACATAAAAGTGTTGTCTTGGAAGTCTTTATTCTTGGTAACTATTACCTCAGCAAGAAGAATCTCAGAATTGCAGGTTTTGTGTGTAAAACGCCCTTACATTGTTTTCCACAAAGAGAGAGTATCACTTAGGACTAACCAATCCTTTCTACCCAAAGTTGTTTTGGAGTTAAATATTAATCAATCCATTGACCTGCCACTTTTCTTCCCAAATTTCTCAAATAAAGGAGAATATTGTTTACATTTATTGGATGTACAGACACATATCCACTTCTGTTTGGGTAGGACAAAATCTTTCTTAAAATCTGACCAGTTATTCCTGTCCTTTTCAGGACCCAAGTTGGGAAAATCAGTTTCTAAAGTCACCTTGGCGAAATGGCTGAGAGAATGTTTCTCTTTTGACTGTCAACAGAACCAGATGAGTTGAACTATGAAAATAAAAGCACATTCAACCAGATCATTTGCTGCTTCAGTAGCTTTTCATTCTAGAGCTTCTGTGGATGACATTGGTGCAGCAGCCACTTGGGCTTCTCCTCATACCTTTATCACCCATTACAAATTGGACTTGTTCTCCAGGGGGAGAGCATCCTTTGGCTCAATGGTGCTCAGGAATATCCCCATATAGAGGACCTAGGACATAGCATAACTAAGGCCTGCCTCCCCACCATCATGATGAAATGATGAAGATAAAACACATTAGATAAAGAAGTTATAACATTCCATCTGTGTTGCTGATCTTCATTCATTCTCCAACACTACCCCTCCCATCCCTCTGAAAGACTCTTTGGTGTTACTCCTGGTCCTGGTCTCGAATAGGGTTTTGCTAAGACAAAGCTCGCCGGGCAAACTACGGGAACTTGATGGATGGAGGAGGGGGCAGGGTGGGCACTGCAATCTTAGAGAAGTTTTAGGAGCGCTGGCCTGTTATATCGCGGGCCGCCGCCTTTGAGGGGAATGAAGACCCATCCCATCTGTCATGAATGAATGAAGATCATCAACACAGATGGAACATTATGGTAAGGACATAACTTCTTTTTTTATTTGCAGGTTATGTTGTTTTACATGTGATAAAGATAGAAAAGGAAATGGAACATTTTTGAGTGTTTCACAAATTTTTGGGATAAAAATTAAATGAGGATAAAGCAAAGGCTATATCAATAAACTTTATCCAAGCATTAATTTATTCAGCAATACCTATACTTACATGGACATGATAAAATAAAATATTTAAGTGTATGGGTTAAAAAGAATTGTCTTATGGCAGCTAATGATATGTAGGATGATACCAAACAAAAACTGAGGCTCTGGAAACTCTTGAATAGGGATGTAAATTGTAAGGTGCAAGCAAGGGAAATGTTTTTAGTTTCCTTAGTTTTGTATATTGTTGTCAGATGGAGGATAAGTTGTGTATGATGATAATTAAAGAGTTGAAGCTTATTCTGTCTATAGAGCAGGATAGTTTAGGTTTACCTGATTTAAAGGGTTACTTTAGATCTGTGCAGTTAATGCTCGTATACAGTACTCAAATATAATGTTATAAACCAAACTGACAAAGGATGCTGATGAAATGGAGGGAGTTTGAACAACCAGATTGTTATGCTTGTAAAGTTGCAGAAAATATTCTAAGAACTAAGCCACTACAGGACTGGAGAAAGGAGATTTTACCAATGTGTATGTCTGCTTGTAGTAATTTGGAAAATAGTCCCAAGGGGTTGGAATTTTTTAATGGGGGAAATAGGCAAATGAATCAAGGTTTTGGGAGCAAATAAGTTGGGAGAGAATTGTAATGGAGTGGAATGAAATCATGTAGAAGTTTGAACTGCAGGTTAGAGACTACCTCCCCTATCTGACATTAAGAAAAAGTATAGGCAGAGAGAGAGGATTAGGGTATTGCTAAGAGAAAGACCAGCTCCACTAAAGATTTTAGCTCAGTGTAGAACAGAAGCTGATGTTGAAAGGGGGATAATTAGTAGGCTGTATAGAATAATACATGGTTACTATAAGAATCAGTCATTGGAGATTAGAATAATGAGAAAAGACACCAAAAAGGCATTTTACAAAGGAACAATGGAAAGAAATTTGTAAGTTTCCCAAGTATGCAGCAAAGTACAGAAAGATTAGGATTTTTGCATGGAAGTGTTTGGATAGCTCTTTTTATACCCTAAGAAGATTCTAGATAAATTTTCCTTGGTTATATAGCAAGTGTTGGAGATAGGAGGAGGAAGAGAGAAGAAAATGAGAATTTATTTTTTGGGGGGGGGATACGAGTGGCAGTTTTTATAAAATCTCTGTACAGTACTTTGATAGAAATGTTGGGGGAACAAGTGGTTGTAATTAAGGAAACAATTTTTTGATCCAGGCGAAAGTATCTGATTTGCATAGACATAGTAAAGGCTTACTAAGTTAAGGTTATTGGATGCAAAAAAGCAATTACTTGAAAATGGAGATCAAAATCTATTCTCAGTGTAAAGGAAGTTTTAGATATTGTAGAGGAGATTAAAGAACAATGAGTAGTGTCTTTAGAAAATGGACAGAGCAAATTTCATGGAAATTAGTGGAATTTGTGGGAGGAGTACTTCCTGAATAATGTTCAGGTGGAGATGTGAGGTTTAAAGTAAGGCAGGGACTTGACCAACTTATAGAATGGTGGAGTGAATAACAATTGTTAAAAAGAAAGCATTGCATAACAATAACAATGGTTCATAGGTTCATAGGTTTATACTAGGCTATCTGCCCTAAGGCATTTATAAGCCTAGCCCAAAGTTTTGTGGCTTACGCCACCCCTTATATGAAAAATACTGTACCCATTAGTTTGTTGTGCCTCTGTCCAGCAGTGACACAGAGATGATTCCCGGGTAAACCTACAATCTCCCATCCACAGGTCAAGATTTCTTGAACAGAAGGTGCTCTGCCTCACATGGACCTATTTATATCCATGCTAAGGTTTAAGCTTGCTCTAGTGGTTTTGGTGGATTTGGATTTTTGAGGTGGAGCATGTCCATTAATTCGGGTTGGACATGGCCTTGTATGTCAGGCACATGTCACCTCTGAGCAGCCGGTATGCGCCTGAATAGAGCTGGAGTTTCTTCAATCTGGCAGCATATGACACATTTTTATCCTTTTGGTGAGGAACTTTTGGGGTCTCTCCAATTGCTGCAGATGTCGTGAGATACATCCCGAATGGGGCATTGTACTCGATCATTGGTCTAAGTGAAGAGTACAGGGGAACAATGACCTCACTAGATCTGGATGTGAATCCCTTCATGATCAGGTGGGCAATGTAGAAGGTCTTTCTAACCACTTTAGCAACGTGAGTGTCAAAAGAAAGGCCACTGTCAACCTGGGTCCCCAGGTCCCTGATAACCTCTTCTGTGCTTAGTGGATTGCTACCTATATGGTAGCTTGGGGTTACCTTGTTTTATACAAAACGAAGCCAGCAAGCGTGGAAGGTGAAGAAACAGTTTATTCAACCCAGTGGAAAAATCCCTGGGGTGACAAAAGCAGACATATAAAAAGTCCAAACCGGTTTCGGCTCCACAGAGCCTTCTTCAGTGGATACAGACAATAAAGGCAGTAAAAACAAATACCACTCAGTATATAAATATATATAGCTGGTGATTAACATCAGAACCAATCACCATGATTAAACAATGAATCAAAATTGGTCATTAAGACCAGGTGGAAACAGGGCTCCAAGTTTGACTATCCATTTCTTTTCTTTAAAGTTCAGCAACTCATGCCAATTATCTTTGTCTCTACAAATACCCTTAATATGATCAATAATCACAAACTTAAAAAAAGCTGTTTTGTGTTGCAAACTATGTTTAAATAGGGCATTGTTGGGACGTTTATTTTTAACATCACCTTGTTTTTCCTGAAGGGTATGACTAGACATTTTTTGGCGTTTAACTTCAGGCCATGGCTCTGGCACCAGCTATCTGTTTCCGTGAGTCCCTTCTGAAGGATATCCGTGTCCGATGCACTTTCCACTATGCAGACTTTGTCAGCCAAAGTCCTCCCATGTTGGCCTGTACTTCTGAGAAGTAGATGCCGAACAATAGGGGGCCAAGGACCGAGCCCTGTGGGACACCACTTGTGACCGGCTTGGAGTCTGACATAGCGCCAGCAACTCTAACCCTGTGGGTTCTGTCCTTAAGCCAGTTTGCAACCCATCTTGTGACATATGGGTTTACATTTAAGCTGGTAAGTTTTTCTACAATACCCGAGTGGGGTATT